>NW_028124092.1:0-26420 GCF_965194825.1 Balaenoptera physalus | reverse complement strand
CCCTAACACGTACCCTAATCCTAACCCGTACCCTAAACCGAGCCCTAACCCTAACACTAACCCTAACCCTAACCCTAACCCATACCCTACGCCCTACCCGAAGCCCTCCCCGAACCCGTAACCTAAGCCGTACCCTAAGCCAAACCCTAAGCCTAACCCTAACCCTAGGCTACCCTTGACTGCTTCTGCCTCCAATAGATTTCCTAAGCACTAGTGTTTTAAGGAACAGCTTAAAAAGAGAATCCTAATGTTATTTCTTTATAATGGGTGTGTTCTTTATATTATCTTAGTGTCTAAACTCTTCTCCATGGCTGGACCCCCTAATAATATTCCTTTACGTGCTAAGGGGTATCTAGAGAGTGGGATAGGTTTAATAACTACCCTAACCCTAACGCGTACCCTAACCCTAACCCCTACCCTAACCCTAACACGTACCCTAATCCTAACCCGTACCCTAAACCGAGCCCTAACCCTAACACTAACCCTAACCCTAACCCTAACCCATACCCTACGCCGTACCCGAAGCCCTCCCCGAACACGTACCCTAAGCCGTACCCTAAGCCTTACCCGAAGCCTAACCCTAAGCCTAACCCTAACCCTAGGCTACCCTTGACTGCTTCTGCCTCCAATAGATTTCCTAAGCACTAGTGTTTTAAGGAACAGCTTAAAAAGAGAATCCTAATGTGATTTATTTATAATGTGTGTGATCCTTATCTTATCCTAGTGTCTAAACTCTTCTCCATGGCTGGACACCCAAATAATATTCCTGTACGTGCTAAGGGGTAACTAGAGAGTGGGATAGGTTTAATAACTACCCTAACCCTAACGCGTACCCTAACGCTAACCCCTACCCTAACCCTAACACGTACCCTAATCCTAACCCGTACCCTAAACCGAGCCCTAACCCTAACACTAACCCTAACCCTAACCCATACCCTACGCCGTGCCCGAAGCCCTCCCCGAACCCGTACCCTAAGCCGTACCCTAAGCCTAACCCTAAGCCAAACCCTAACCCTAGGCTACCCTTGACTGCTTCTGCCTCCAATAGATTTCCTAAGCACTAGTGTTTTAAGGAACAGCTTAAAAAGAGAATCCTAATGTGATTTCTTTATAATGTGTGTGTTCCTTATATTATCTTAGTGTCTAAACTCTTCTCCATGGCTGGACCCCCAAATAATATTCCTTTACGTGCTAAGGGGTATCTAGAGAGTGGGATAGGTTTAATAACTACCCTAACCCTAACGCGTACCCTAACCCTAACCCCTAACCTAACCCTAACACGTACCCTAATCCTAACCCGTACCCTAAACCGAGCCCTAACCCTAACACTAACCCTAACCCTAACCCTAACCCATACACTACGCCATACCCGAAGCCCTCCCCGAACCCGTACCCTAAGCCGTACCCTAAGCCTAACCCTAAGCCTAACCCTAACCCTAGGCTACCCTTGACTGCTTCTGCCTCCAATAGATTTCCTAAGCACTAGTGTTTTAAGGAACAGCTTAAAAAGAGAATCCTAATGTGATTTCTTTATAATGGGTGTGTTCCTTATCTTATCCTAGTGTCTAAACTCTTCTCCATGGCTGGACCCCCAAATAATATTCCTTTACGTGCTAAGGGGTAACTAGAGAGTGGGATAGGTTTAATAACTACCCTATCCGTAACACGTACCCTAACCCTAACCCCTACCCTAACCCTAACACGAACCCTAATCCTAACCCGTACCCTAAACCGAGCCCTAACCCTAACCCTAACCCTAACCCTAACCCATACCCTACGCCGTACCCGAAGCCCTCCCCGAACCCGTACCCTAAGCCGTACCCTAAGCCTAACCCTAAGCCTAACCCTAACCCTAGGCTACCCTTGACTGCTTCTGCCTCCAATAGATTTCCTAAGCACTAGTGTTTTAAGGAACAGCTTAAAAAGAGAATCCTAATGTGATTTCTTTATAATGGGTGTGTTCCTTATCTAATCCTAGTGTCTAAACTCTTCTCCATGGCTGGACCCCCAAATAATATTCCTTTATGTGCTAAGGGGTATCGAGAGAGTGGGATAGGTTTAATCACTACCCTAACCCTAACGCGTACCCTAACCCTAACCCCTACCCTTACCCTAACACGTACCCTAATCCTAACCCGTACCCTAAACCGAGCCCTAACCCTAACACTAACCCTAACCCTAACCCTAACCCATACCCTACGCCGTACCCGAAGCCCTCCCCGAACCCGTACCCTAAGCCGTACCCGAAGCCTAACCCTAAGCCTAACCCTAACCCTAGGCTACCCTTGAGTGCTTCTGCCTCCAATAGATTTCCTAAGCACTAGTGTTTTAAGGAACAGCTTAAAAAGAGAATCCTAATGTGATTTCTTTATAATGTGTGTGATCCTTATCTTATCCTAGTGTCTAAACTCTTCTGCATGGCTGGACCCCCAAATAATATTCCTGTACGTGCTAAGGGGTAACTAGAGAGTGGGAAAGGTTTAATAACTACCCTAACCCTAACGCGTACCCTAACGCTAACCCCTACCCTAACCCTAACACGTAACCTAATCCTAACCCGTACCCTAAAGCGAGCCCTAACCCTAACCCTAACCCTAACCCATACCCTACGCCGTACCCGAAGCCCTCCCCGAACACGTACCCTAAGCCGTACCCGAAGCCTAACCCTAAGCCTAACCCTAACCCTAGGCTACCCTTGACTGCTTCTGCCTCCAATAGATTTCCTAAGCACTAGTGTTTTAAGGAACAGCTTAAAAAGAGAATCCTAATGTGATTTCTTTATAATGTGTGTGATCCTTATCTTATCCTAGTGTCTAAACTCTTCTCCATGGCTGGACCCCCAAATAATATTCCTGTACGTGCTAAGGGGTAACTAGAGAGTGGGATAGGTTTAATAACTACCCTAACCCTAACACGTACCCTAACGCTAACCCCTATCCTAACCCTAAAACGTACCCTAATCTTAACCCGTACCCTAAACCGAGCCCTAAACCTAACACTAACCCTAACCTTAAACCTAACCCATACCCTACGCCGTACCCGAAGCCCTCCCCGAACCCGTACCCTAAGCCGTACCCTAAGCCTAACCCTAAGCCTAACCCTAACCCTAGGCTACCCTTGACTGCTTCTGCCTCCAATAGATTTCCTAAGCACTAGTGTTTTAAGGAACAGCTTAAAAAGAGAATCCTAATGTGATTTCTTTATAATGTGTGTGTTCCTTATCTTATCCTAGTGTCTAAACTCTTCTCCATGGCTGGACCCCCAAATAATATTCCTTTACGTGCTAAGGGGTAACTAGACAGTGGGATAGGTTTAATAACTACCCTAACCCTAACGCGTACCCTAACGCTAACCCCTACCCTAACCCTAACACGTACCCTAATCCTAACCCGTACCCTAAACCGAGCCCTAACCCTAACACTAACCCTAACCCTAACCCTAACCCATACCCTACGCCGTACCCGAAGCCCTCCCCGAACCCGTACCCTAAGC
This sequence comes from Balaenoptera physalus, assembly GCF_965194825.1. Lineage (NCBI taxonomy): Eukaryota > Metazoa > Chordata > Mammalia > Artiodactyla > Balaenopteridae > Balaenoptera > Balaenoptera physalus. The sequence goes on along the minus strand of NW_028124092.1, from coordinate 22,928 downwards.
CGTACCCTAAGCCTAACCCTAAGCCTAACCCTAACCCTAGGCTACCCTTGACTGCTTCTTTCTCCAATAGATTTCCTAAGCACTAGTGTTTTAAGGAACAGCTTAAAAAGAGAATCCTAATGTGATTTCTTTATAATGGGTGTGTTCCTTATCTTATCCTAGTGTCTAAACTCTTCTCCATGGCTGGACCCCCAAATAATATTCCTTTACGTGCTAATGGGTAACTAGAGAGTGGGATAGGTTTAATAACTACCCTATCCGTAACACGTACCCTAACCCTCACCCCTACCCTAACCCTAACACGAACCCTAATCCTAACCCGTACCCTAAAACGAGCCCTAACCCTAACACTAAACCTAACCCTAACCCTAACCCATACCCTACGCCATACCCGAAGCCCTCCCCGAACACGTACCCTAAGCCGTACCCTAAGCCTAACCCTAAGCCTAACCCTAACCCTAGGCTACCCTTCACTGCTTCTGCCTCCAATAGATTTCCTAAGCACTAGTGTTTTAAGGAACAGCTTAAAAAGAGAATCCTAATGTGATTTCTTTATAATGGGTGTGTTCCTTATGTAATCCTAGTGTCTAAACTCTTCTCCATGGCTGGACACCCAAATAATATTCCTTTATGTGCTACGGGGTATCGAGAGAGTGGGATAGGTTTAATCACTACCCTAACCCTAACGCGTACCCTAACCCTAACCCCTACCCTTACCCTAACACGTACCCTAATCCTAACCCGTACCCTAAACCGAGCCCTAACCCTAACACTAACCCTAACCCTAACCCTAACCCATACCCTACGCCGTACCCGAAGCCCTCCCCGAACCCGTACCCTAAGCCGTACCCGAAGCCTAACCCTAAGCCTAACCCTAACCCTAGGCTACCCTTGACTGCTTCTGCCTCCAATAGATTTCCTAAGCACTAGTGTTTTAAGGAACAGCTTAAAAAGAGAATCCTAATGTGATTTCTTTATAATGTGTGTGATCCTTATCTTATCCTAGTGTCTAAACTCTTCTCCATCGCTGGACCCCCAAATAATATTCCTGTACGTGCTAAGGGGTAACTAGAGAGTGGGATAGGTTTAATAACTACCCTAACCCTAACGCGTACCCTAACGCTAACCCCTACCCTAACCCTAACACGTACACTAATCCTAACCCGTACCCTAAACCGAGCCCTAACCCTAACACTAACCCTAACCCTAACCCTAACCCATACCCTACGCCGTGCCCGAAGCCCTCCCCGAACCCGTACCCTAAGCCGTACCCTAAGCCTAACCCTAAGCCAAACCCTAACCCTAGGCTACCCTTGACTGCTTCTGCCTCCAATAGATTTCCTAAGCACTAGTGTTTTAAGGAACAGCTTAAAAAGAGAATCCTAATGTGATTTCTTTATAATGGGTGTGTTCCTTATCTTATCCTAGTGTCTAAACTCTTCTCCACGGCTGGACCCCCAAATAATATTCCTTTACGTGCTAAGGGGTAACTAGAGAGTGGGATAGGTTTAATAACTACCCTATCCGTAACACGTACCCTAACCCTAACCCCTACCCTAACCCTAACACGAACCCTAATCCTAACCCGTACCCTAAACCGAGCCCTAACCCTAACACTCACCCTAACCCTAACCCTAACCCATACCCTACGCCGTACCCGAAGCCCTCCCCGAACCCGTACCCTAAGCCGTACCCTAAGCCTAACCCTAAGCCTAACCCTAACCCTAGGCTACCCTTGACTGCTTCTGCCTCCAATAGATTTCCTAAGCACTAGTGTTTTAAGGAACAGCTTAAAAAGAGAATCCTAATGTGATTTCTTTATAATGGGTGTGTTCCTTATGTAATCCTAGTGTCTAAACTCTTCTCCATGGATGGACCCCCAAATAATATTCCTTTATGTGCTACGGGGTATCGAGAGAGTGGGATAGGTTTAATCACTACCCTAACCCTAACGCGTACCCTAACCCTAACCCCTACCCTTACCCTAACACGTACCCTAATCCTATCCCATACCCTAAACCGAGCCCTAACCCTAACACTAACCCTAACCCTAACCCTAACCCATACCCTACGCCGTACCCGAAGCCCTCCCCGAACCCGTACCCTAAGCCGTACCCGAAGCCTAACCCTAAGCCTAACCCTAACCCTAGGCTACCCTTGACTGCTTCTGCCTCCAATAGATTTCCTAAGCACTAGTGTTTTAAGGAACAGCTTAAAAAGAGAATCCTAATGTGATTTCTTTATAATGTGTGTGATCCTTATTTTATCCTAGTGTCTAAACTCTTCTCCATCGCTGGACCCCCAAATAATATTCCTGTACGTGCTAAGGGGTAACTAGAGAGTGGGATAGGTTTAATAACTACCCTAACCCTAACGCGTACCCTAACGCTAACCCCTACCCTAACCCTAACACGTACACTAATCCTAACCCGTACCCTAAACCGAGCCCTAACCCTAACACTAACCCTAACCCTAACCCTAACCCATACCCTACGCCGTGCCCGAAGCCCTCCCCGATCCCGTACCCTAAGCCGTACCCTAAGCCTAACCCTAAGCCAAACCCTAACCCTAGGCTACCCTTGACTGCTTCTGCCTCCAATAGATTTCCTAAGCACTAGTGTTTTAAGGAACAGCTTAAAAAGAGAATCCTAATGTGATTTCTTTATAATGGGTGTGTTCCTTATCTTATCCTAGTGTCTAAACTCTTCTCCACGGCTGGACCCCCAAATAATATTCCTTTACGTGCTAAGGGGTAACTAGAGAGTGGGATAGGTTTAATAACTACCCTATCCGTAACACGTACCCTAACCCTAACCCCTACCCTAACCCTAACACGAACCCTAATCCTAACCCGTACCCTAAACCGAGCCCTAACCCTAACACTCACCCTAACCCTAACCCTAACCCATACCCTACGCCGTACCCGAAGCCCTCCCCGAACCCGTACCCTAAGCCGTACCCTAAGCCTAACCCTAAGCCTAACCCTAACCCTAGGCTACCCTTGACTGCTTCTGCCTCCAATAGATTTCCTAAGCACTAGTGTTTTAAGGAACAGCTTAAAAAGAGAATCCTAATGTGATTTCTTTATAATGGGTGTGTTCCTTATCTTATCCTAGTGTCTAAACTCTTCTCCATGGCTGGACCCCCAAATAATATTCCTTTACGTGCTAAGGGGTAACTAGAGAGTGGGATAGGTTTAATAACTACCCTAACCCTAACGTGTAACCTAACGCTAACCCCTACCCTAACCCTAACACGTACCCTAATCCTAACCCGTACCCTAAACCGAGCCCTAACCCTAACACTAACCCTAACCTTAAACCTAACCCATACCCTACGCCGTACCCGAAGCCCTCCCCGAACCCGTACCCTAAGCCGTACCCTAAGCCTAACCCTAACCCTAGGCTACCCTTGACTGCTTCTGCCTCCAATAGATTTCCTAAGCACTAGTGTTTTAAGGAACAGCTTAAAAAGAGAATCCTAATGTGATTTCTTTATAATGTGTGTGTTCCTTATATTATCTTAGTGTCTAAACTCTTCTCCATGGCTGGACCCCCAAATAATATTCCTTTACGTGCTAAGGGGTATCTAGAGAGTGGGATAGGTTTAATAACTACCCTAACCCTAACGCGTACCCTAACCCTAACCCCTAACCTATCCCTAACACGTACCCTAATCCTAACCCGTACCCTAAACCGAGCCCTAACCCTAACACTAACCCTAACCCTAACCCTAACCCATACCCTACGCCCTACCCGAAGCCCTCCCCGAACCCGTACCCTAAGCCGTACCCTAAGCCTAACCCTAAGCCTAACCCTAACCCTAGGCTACCCTTGACTGCTTCTGCCTCCAATAGATTTCCTAAGCACTAGTGTTTTAAGGAACAGCTTAAAAAGAGAATCCTAATGTGATTTCTTTATAATGTGTGTGTTCCTTATCTTATCCTAGTGTCTAAACTCTTCTCCATGGCTGGACCCCCAAATAATATTCCTTTACGTGCTAAGGGGTAACTAGACAGTGGGATAGGTTTAATAACTACCCTAACCCTAACGCGTACCCTAACGCTAACCCCTACCCTAACCCTAACACGTAACCTAATCCTAACCCGTACCCTAAACCGAGCCCTAACCCTAACGCTAACCCTAACCCTAACCCTAACCCATACCCTACGCCGTACCCGAAGCCCTCCCCGAACCCGTACCCTAAGCCGTACCCTAAGCCTAACCCTAAGCCTAACCCTAACCCTAGGCTACCCTTGACTGCTTCTTTCTCCAATAGATTTCCTAAGCACTAGTGTTTTAAGGAACAGCTTAAAAAGAGAATCCTAATGTGATTTCTTTATAATGGGTGTGTTCCTTATCTTATCCTAGTGTCTAAACTCTTCTCCATGGCTGGACCCCCAAATAATATTCCTTTACGTGCTAATGGGTAACTAGAGAGTGGGATAGGTTTAATAACTACCCTATCCGTAACACGTACCCTAACCCTCACCCCTACCCTAACCCTAACACGAACCCTAATCCTAACCCGTACCCTAAAACGAGCCCTAACCCTAACACTAAACCTAACCCTAACCCTAACCCATACCCTACGCCGTACCCGAAGCCCTCCCCGAACACGTACCCTAAGCCGTACCCTAAGCCTAACCCTAAGCCTAACCCTAACCCTAGGCTACCCTTCACTGCTTCTGCCTCCAATAGATTTCCTAAGCACTAGTGTTTTAAGGAACAGCTTAAAAAGAGAATCCTAATGTGATTTCTTTATAATGGGTGTGTTCCTTATGTAATCCTAGTGTCTAAACTCTTCTCCATGGCTGGACCCCCAAATAATATTCCTTTATGTGCTACGGGGTATCGAGAGAGTGGGATAGGTTTAATCACTACCCTAACCCTAACGCGTACCCTAACCCTAACCCCTACCCTTACCCTAACACGTACCCTAATCCTAACCCGTACCCTAAACCGAGCCCTAACCCTAACACTAACCCTAACCCTAACCCTAACCCATACCCTACGCCGCACCCGAAACCCTCCCCGAACCCGTACCCTAAGCCGTACCCGAAGCCTAACCCTAAGCCTAACCCTAACCCTAGGCTACCCTTGACTGCTTCTGCCTCCAATAGATTTCCTAAGCACTAGTGTTTTAAGGAACAGCTTAAAAAGAGAATCCTAATGTGATTTCTTTATAATGTGTGTGATCCTTATCTTATCCTAGTGTCTAAACTCTTCTCCATCGCTGGACCCCCAAATAATATTCCTGTACGTGCTAAGGGGTAACTAGAGAGTGGGATAGGTTTAATAACTACCCTAACCCTAACGCGTACCCTAACGCTAACCCCTACCCTAACCCTAACACGTACACTAATCCTAAGCCGTACCCTAAACCGAGCCCTAACCCTAACACTAACCCTAACCCTAACCCTAACCCATACCCTACGCCGTGCCCGAAGCCCTCCCCGAACCCGTACCCTAAGCCGTACCCTAAGCCTAACCCTAAGCCAAACCCTAACCCTAGGCTACCCTTGACTGCTTCTGCCTCCAATAGATTTCCTAAGCACTAGTGTTTTAAGGAACAGCTTAAAAAGAGAATCCTAATGTGATTTCTTTATAATGGGTGTGTTCCTTATCTTATCCTAGTGTCTAAACTCTTCTCCACGGCTGGACCCCCAAATAATATTCCTTTACGTGCTAAGGGGTAACTAGAGAGTGGGATAGGTTTAATAACTACCCTATCCGTAACACGTACCCTAACCCTAACCCCTACCCTAACCCTAACACGAACCCTAATCCTAACCCGTACCCTAAACCGAGCCCTAACCCTAACACTCACCCTAACCCTAACCCTAACCCATACCCTACGCCGTACCCGAAGCCCTCCCCGAACCCGTACCCTAAGCCGTACCCTAAGCCTAACCCTAAGCCTAACCCTAACCCTAGGCTACCCTTGACTGCTTCTGCCTCCAATAGATTTCCTAAGCACTAGTGTTTTAAGGAACAGCTTAAAAAGAGAATCCTAATGTGATTTCTTTATAATGGGTGTGTTCCTTATCTTATCCTAGTGTCTAAACTCTTCTCCATTGCTGGACCCCCAAATAATATTCCTTTACGTGCTAAGGGGTAACTAGAGAGTGGGATAGGTTTAATAACTACCCTAACCCTAACGTGTAACCTAACGCTAACCCCTACCCTAACCCTAACACGTACCCTAATCCTAACCCGTACCCTAAACCGAGCCCTAACCCTAACACTAACCCTAACCCTAACCCTAACCCATACCCTACGCCGTGCCCGAAGCCCTCCCCGAACCCGTACCCTAAGCCGTACCCTAAGCCTAACCCTAAGCCTAACCCTAACCCTAGGCTACCCTTGACTGCTCCTGCCTCCAATAGATTTCCTAAGCCCTAGTGTTTTAAGGAACAGCTTAAAAAGAGAATCCTAATGTGATTTCTTTATAATGGGTGTGTTCCTTATCTTATCCTAGTGTCTAAACTCTTCTCCATGGCTGGACCCCCTAATAATATTCCTTTACGTGCTAAGGGGTAACTAGAGAGTGGGATAGGTTTAATAACTACCCTAACCCTAACACGTACCCTAACGCTAACCCCTACCCTAACCCTAACACGTACCCTAATCTTAACCCGTACCCTAAACCGAGCCCTAACCCTAACACTAACCCTAACCTTAAACCTAACCCATACCCTACGCCGTACCCGAAGCCCTCCCCGAACCCGTACCCTAAGCCGTACCCTAAGCCTAACCCTAAGCCTAACCCTAACCCTAGGCTACCCTTGACTGCTTCTGCCTCCAATAGATTTCCTAAGCACTAGTGTTTTAAGGAACAGCTTAAAAAGAGAATCCTAATGTGATTTCTTTATAATGTGTGTGTTCCTTATATTATCTTAGTGTCTAAACTCTTCTCCATGGCTGGACCCCCAAATCATATTCCTTTACGTGCTAAGGGGTATCTAGAGAGTGGGATAGGTTTAATAACTACCCTAACCCTAACGCGTACCCTAACCCTAACCCCTAACCTAACCCTAACACGTACCCTAATCCTAACCCGTACCCTAAACCGAGCCCTAACCCTAACACTAACCCTAACCCTAACCCTAACCCATACCCTACGCCCTACCCGAAGCCCTCCCCGAACCCGTACCCTAAGCCGTACCCTAAGCCTAACCCTAAGCCTAACCCTAACCCTAGGCTACCCTTGACTGCTTCTGCCTCCAATAGATTTCCTAAGCACTAGTGTTTTAAGGAACAGCTTAAAAAGAGAATCCTAATGTGATTTCTTTATAATGTGTGTGTTCCTTATCTTATCCTAGTGTCTAAACTCTTCTCCATGGCTGGACCCCCAAATAATATTCCTTTACGTGCTAAGGGGTAACTAGACAGTGGGATAGGTTTAATAACTACACTAACCCTAACGCGTACCCTAACGCTAACCCCTACCCTAACCCTAACACGTACCCTAATCCTAACCCGTACCCTAAACCGAGCCCTAACCCTAACACTAACCCTAACCCTAACCCTAACCCATACCCTACGCCGTACCCGAAGCCCTCCCCGAACCCGTACCCTAAGCCGTACCCTAAGCCTAACCCTAAGCCTAACCCTAACCCTAGGCTACCCTTGACTGCTTCTTTCTCCAATAGATTTCCTAAGCACTAGTGTTTTAAGGAACAGCTTAAAAAGAGAATCCTAATGTGATTTCTTTATAATGGGTGTGTTCCTTATCTTATCCTAGTGTCTAAACTCTTCTCCATGGCTGGACCCCCAAATAATATTCCTTTACGTGCTAATGGGTAACTAGAGAGTGGGATAGGTTTAATAACTACCCTATCCGTAACACGTACCCTAACCCTCACCCCTACCCTAACCCTAACACGAACCCTAATCCTAACCCGTACCCTAAAACGAGCCCTAACCCTAACACTAAACCTAACCCTAACCCTAACCCATACCCTACGCCGTACCCGAAGCCCTCCCCGAACACGTACCCTAAGCCGTACCCTAAGCCTAACCCTAAGCCTAACCCTAACCCTAGGCTACCCTTCACTGCTTCTGCCTCCAATAGATTTCCTAAGCACTAGTGTTTTAAGGAACAGCTTAAAAAGAGAATCCTAATGTGATTTCTTTATAATGGGTGTGTTCCTTATGTAATCCTAGTGTCTAAACTCTTCTCCATGGCTGGACCCCCAAATAATATTCCTTTATGTGCTACGGGGTATCGAGAGAGTGGGATAGGTTTAATCACTACCCTAACCCTAACGCGTACCCTAACCCTAACCCCTACCCTTACCCTAACACGTACCCTAATCCTAACCCGTACCCTAAACCGAGCCCTAACCCTAACACTAACCCTAACCCTAACCCTAACCCATACCCTACGCCGTACCCGAAGCCCTCCCCGAACCCGTACCCTAAGCCGTACCCGAAGCCTAACCCTAAGCCTAACCCTAACCCTAGGCTACCCTTGACTGCTTCTGCCTCCAATAGATTTCCTAAGCACTAGTGTTTTAAGGAACAGCTTAAAAAGAGAATCCTAATGTGATTTCTTTATAATGTGTGTGATCCTTATCTTATCCTAGTGTCTAAACTCTTCTCCATCGCTGGACCCCCAAATAATATTCCTGTACGTGCTAAGGGGTAACTAGAGAGTGGGATAGGTTTAATAACTACCCTAACCCTAACGCGTACCCTAACGCTAACCCCTACCCTAACCCTAACACGTACACTAATCCTAACCCGTACCCTAAACCGAGCCCTAACCCTAACACTAACCCTAACCCTAACCCTAACCCATACCCTACGCCGTGCCCGAAGCCCTCCCCGAACCCGTACCCTAAGCCGTACCCTAAGCCTAACCCTAAGCCTAACCCTAACCCTAGGCTACCCTTGACTGCTCCTGCCTCCAATAGATTTCCTAAGCCCTAGTGTTTTAAGGAACAGCTTAAAAAGAGAATCCTAATGTGATTTCTTTATAATGTGTGTGTTCCTTATATTATCTTAGTGTCTAAACTCTTCTCCATGGCTGGACCCCCAAATCATATTCCTTTACGTGCTAAGGGGTATCTAGAGAGTGGGATAGGTTTAATAACTACCCTAACCCTAACGCGTACCCTAACCCTAACCCCTAACCTAACCCTAACACGTACCCTAATCCTAACCCGTACCCTAAACCGAGCCCTAACCCTAACACTAACCCTAACCCTAACCCTAACCCATACCCTACGCCCTACCCGAAGCCCTCCCCGAACCCGTACCCTAAGCCGTACCCTAAGCCAAACCCTAAGCCTAACCCTAACCCTAGGCTACCCTTGACTGCTTCTGCCTCCAATAGATTTCCTAAGCACTAGTGTTTTAAGGAACAGCTTAAAAAGAGAATCCTAATGTTATTTCTTTATAATGGGTGTGTTCTTTATATTATCTTAGTGTCTAAACTCTTCTCCATGGCTGGACCCCCTAATAATATTCCTTTACGTGCTAAGGGGTATCTAGAGAGTGGGATAGGTTTAATAACTACCCTAACCCTAACGCGTACCCTAACCCTAACCCCTACCCTAACCCTAACACGTACCCTAATCCTAACCCGTACCCTAAACCGATCCCTAACCCTAACACTAACCCTAACCCTAACCCTAACCCATACCCTACGCCGTACCCGAACCCCTCCCCGAACACGTACCCTAAGCCGTACCCTAAGCCTTACCCGAAGCCTAACCCTAAGCCTAACCCTAACCCTAGGCTACCCTTGACTGCTTCTGCCTCCAATAGATTTCCTAAGCACTAGTGTTTTAAGGAACAGCTTAAAAAGAGAATCCTAATGTGATTTATTTATAATGTGTGTGATCCTTATCTTATCCTAGTGTCTAAACTCTTCTCCATGGCTGGACACCCAAATAATATTCCTGTACGTGCTAAGGGGTAACTAGAGAGTGGGATAGGTTTAATAACTACCCTAACCCTAACGCGTACCCTAACGCTAACCCCTACCCTAACCCTAACACGTACCCTAATCCTAACCCGTACCCTAAACCGAGCCCTAACCCTAACACTAACCCTAACCCTAACCCTAACCCATACCCTACGCCGTGCCCGAAGCCCTCCCCGAACCCGTACCCTAAGCCGTACCCTAAGCCTAACCCTAAGCCAAACCCTAACCCTAGGCTACCCTTGACTGCTTCTGCCTCCAATAGATTTCCTAAGCACTAGTGTTTTAAGGAACAGCTTAAAAAGAGAATCCTAATGTGATTTCTTTATAATGGGTGTGTTCCTTATGTAATCCTAGTGTCTAAACTCTTCTCCATGGCTGGACCCCCAAATAATATTCCTTTATGTGCTACGGGGTATCGAGAGAGTGGGATAGGTTTAATCACTACCCTAACCCTAACGCGTACCCTAACCCTAACCCCTACCCTTACCCTAACACGTACCCTAATCCTAACCCGTACCCTAAACCGAGCCCTAACCCTAACACTAACCCTAACCCTAACCCTAACCCATACCCTACGCCGTACCCGAAGCCCTCCCCGAACCCGTACCCTAAGCCGTACCCGAAGCCTAACCCTAAGCCTAACCCTAACCCTAGGCTACCCTTGACTGCTTCTGCCTCCAATAGATTTCCTAAGCACTAGTGTTTTAAGGAACAGCTTAAAAAGAGAATCCTAATGTGATTTCTTTATAATGTGTGTGATCCTTATCTTATCCTAGTGTCTAAACTCTTCTCCATCGCTGGACCCCCAAATAATATTCCTGTACGTGCTAAGGGGTAACTAGAGAGTGGGATAGGTTTAATAACTACCCTAACCCTAACGCGTACCCTAACGCTAACCCCTACCCTAACCCTAACACGTACACTAATCCTAACCCGTACCCTAAACCGAGCCCTAACCCTAACACTAACCCTAACCCTAACCCTAACCCATACCCTACGCCGTGCCCGAAGCCCTCCCCGAACCCGTACCCTAAGCCGTACCCTAAGCCTAACCCTAAGCCTAACCCTAACCCTAGGCTACCCTTGACTGCTCCTGCCTCCAATAGATTTCCTAAGCCCTAGTGTTTTAAGGAACAGCTTAAAAAGAGAATCCTAATGTGATTTCTTTATAATGTGTGTGTTCCTTATATTATCTTAGTGTCTAAACTCTTCTCCATGGCTGGACCCCCAAATCATATTCCTTTACGTGCTAAGGGGTATCTAGAGAGTGGGATAGGTTTAATAACTACCCTAACCCTAACGCGTACCCTAACCCTAACCCCTACCCTAACCCTAACACGTACCCTAATCCTAACCCGTACCCTAAACCGAGCCCTAACCCTAACACTAACCCTAACCCTAACCCTAACCCATACCCTACGCCCTACCCGAAGCCCTCCCCGAACCCGTACCCTAAGCCGTACCCTAAGCCTTACCCGAAGCCTAACCCTAAGCCTAACCCTAACCCTAGGCTACCCTTGACTGCTTCTGCCTCCAATAGATTTCCTAAGCACTAGTGTTTTAAGGAACAGCTTAAAAAGAGAATCCTAATGTGATTTCTTTATAATGGGTGTGATCCTTATCTTATCCTAGTGTCTAAACTCTTCTCCATGGCTGGACACCCAAATAATATTCCTTTACGTGCTAAGGGGTATCTAGAGAGTGGGATAGGTTTAATAACTACCCTAACCCTAACGCGTACCCTAACGCTAACCCCTACCCTAACCCTAACACGTACCCTAATCCTAACCCGTACCCTAAACCGAGCCCTAACCCTAACACTAACCCTAACCCTAACCCTAACCCATACCCTACGCCGTACCCGAAGCCCTCCCCGAACACGTACCCTAAGCCGTACCCTAAGCCTTACCCGAAGCCTAACCCTAAGCCTAACCCTAACCCTAGGCTACCCTTGACTGCTTCTGCCTCCAATAGATTTCCTAAGCACTAGTGTTTTAAGGAACAGCTTAAAAAGAGAATCCTAATGTGATTTATTTATAATGTGTGTGATCCTTATCTTATCCTAGTGTCTAAACTCTTCTCCATGGCTGGACCCCCAAATAATATTCCTTTATGTGCTACGGGGTATCGAGAGAGTGGGATAGGTTTAATCACTACCCTAACCCTAACGCGTACCCTAACGCTAACCCCTACCCTTACCCTAACACGTACCCTAATCCTAACCCGTACCCTAAACCGAGCCCTAACCCTAACACTAACCCTAACCCTAACCCTAACCCATACCCTACGCCGTGCCCGAAGCCCTCCCCGAACCCGTACCCTAAGCCGTACCCTAAGCCTAACCCTAAGCCAAACCCTAACCCTAGGCTACCCTTGACTGCTTCTGCCTCCAATAGATTTCCTAAGCACTAGTGTTTTAAGGAACAGCTTAAAAAGAGAATCCTAATGTGATTTCTTTATAATGTGTGTGATCCTTATCTTATCTTAGTGTCTAAACTCTTCTCCATGGCTGGACCCCCAAATAATATTCCTTTACGTGCTAAGGGGTAACTAGAGAGTGGGATAGGTTTAATAACTACCCTAACCCTAACGCGTACCCTAACCCTAACCCCTAACCTAACCCTAACACGTACCCTAATCCTAACCCGTACCCTAAACCGAGCCCTAACCCTAACACTAACCCTAACCCTAACCCTAACCCATACCCTACGCCGTGCCCGAAGCCCTCCCCGAACCCGTACCCTAAGCCGTACCCTAAGCCTAACCCTAAGCCTAACCCTAACCCTAGGCTACCCTTGACTGCTTCTGCCTCCAATAGATTTCCTAAGCACTAGTGTTTTAAGGAACAGCTTAAAAAGAGAATCCTAATGTTATTTCTTTATAATGGGTGTGTTCCTTATATTATCTTAGTGTCTAAACTCTTCTCCATGGCTGGACCCCCAAATCATATTCCTTTACGTGCTAAGGGGTATCTAGAGAGTGGGATAGGTTTAATAACTACCCTAACCCTAACGCGTACCCTAACCCTAACCCCTAACCTAACCCTAACACGTACCCTAATCCTAACCCGTACCCTAAACCGAGCCCTAACCCTAACACTAACCCTAACCCTAACCCTAACCCATACCCTACGCCCTACCCGAAGCCCTCCCCGAACCCGTACCCTAAGCCGTACCCTAAGCCAAACCCTAAGCCTAACCCTAACCCTAGGCTACCCTTGACTGCTTCTGCCTCCAATAGATTTCCTAAGCACTAGTGTTTTAAGGAACAGCTTAAAAAGAGAATCCTAATGTTATTTCTTTATAATGGGTGTGTTCTTTATATTATCTTAGTGTCTAAACTCTTCTCCATGGCTGGACCCCCTAATAATATTCCTTTACGTGCTAAGGGGTATCTAGAGAGTGGGATAGGTTTAATAACTACCCTAACCCTAACGCGTACCCTAACCCTAACCCCTACCCTAACCCTAACACGTACCCTAATCCTAACCCGTACCCTAAACCGAGCCCTAACCCTAACACTAACCCTAACCCTAACCCTAACCCATACCCTACGCCGTACCCGAAGCCCTCCCCGAACACGTACCCTAAGCCGTACCCTAAGCCTTACCCGAAGCCTAACCCTAAGCCTAACCCTAACCCTAGGCTACCCTTGACTGCTTCTGCCTCCAATAGATTTCCTAAGCACTAGTGTTTTAAGGAACAGCTTAAAAAGAGAATCCTAATGTGATTTATTTATAATGTGTGTGATCCTTATCTTATCCTAGTGTCTAAACTCTTCTCCATGGCTGGACACCCAAATAATATTCCTGTACGTGCTAAGGGGTAACTAGAGAGTGGGATAGGTTTAATAACTACCCTAACCCTAACGCGTACCCTAACGCTAACCCCTACCCTAACCCTAACACGTACCCTAATCCTAACCCGTACCCTAAACCGAGCCCTAACCCTAACACTAACCCTAACCCTAACCCTAACCCATACCCTACGCCGTGCCCGAAGCCCTCCCCGAACCCGTACCCTAAGCCGTACCCTAAGCCTAACCCTAAGCCAAACCCTAACCCTAGGCTACCCTTGACTGCTTCTGCCTCCAATAGATTTCCTAAGCACTAGTGTTTTAAGGAACAGCTTAAAAAGAGAATCCTAATGTGATTTCTTTATAATGTGTGTGTTCCTTATATTATCTTAGTGTCTAAACTCTTCTCCATGGCTGGACCCCCAAATAATATTCCTTTACGTGCTAAGGGGTATCTAGAGAGTGGGATAGGTTTAATAACTACCCTAACCCTAACGCGTACCCTAACCCTAACCCCTAACCTAACCCTAACACGTACCCTAATCCTAACCCGTACCCTAAACCGAGCCCTAACCCTAACACTAACCGTAACCCTAACCCTAACCCATACCCTACGCCATACCCGAAGCCCTCCCCGAACCCGTACCCTAAGCCGTACCCTAAGCCTAACCCTAAGCCTAACCCTAACCCTAGGCTACCCTTGACTGCTTCTGCCTCCAATAGATTTCCTAAGCACTAGTGTTTTAAGGAACAGCTTAAAAAGAGAATCCTAATGTGATTTCTTTATAATGGGTGTGTTCCTTATCTTATCCTAGTGTCTAAACTCTTCTCCATGGCTGGACCCCCAAATCATATTCCTTTACGTGCTAAGGGGTAACTAGAGAGTGGGATAGGTTTAATAACTACCCTATCCGTAACACGTACCCTAACCCTAACCCCTACCCTAACCCTAACACGAACCCTAATCCTAACCCGTACCCTAAACCGAGCCCTAACCCTAACCCTAACCCTAACCCTAACCCATACCCTACGCCGTGCCCGAAGCCCTCCCCGAACCCGTACCCTAAGCCGTACCCTAAGCCTAACCCTAAGCCTAACCCTAACCCTAGGCTACCCTTGACTGCTCCTGCCTCCAATAGATTTCCTAAGCCCTAGTGTTTTAAGGAACAGCTTAAAAAGAGAATCCTAATGTGATTTCTTTATAATGGGTGTGTTCCTTATCTTATCCTACTGTCTAAACTCTTCTCCATGCCTGGACCCCCTAATAATATTCCTTTATGTGCTAAGGGGTAACTAGAGAGTGGGATAGGTTTAATAACTATCCTAACCCTAACGTGTACCCTAACGCTAACCCCTACCCTAACCCTAACACGAACACTAATCTTAACCCGTACCCTAAACCGAGCCCTAACCCTAACACTAACCCTAACCTTAACCCTAACCCATACCCTACGCCGTACCCGAAGCCCTCCCCGAACCCGTACCCTAAGCCGTACCCTAAGCCTAACCCTAAGCCTAACCCTAACCCTAGGCTACCCTTGACTGCTTCTGCCTCCAATAGATTTCCTAAGCACTAGTGTTTTAAGGAACAGCTTAAAAAGAGAATCCTAATGTGATTTCTTTATAATGTGTGTGTTCCTTATATTATCTTAGTGTTTAAACTCTTCTCCATGGCTGGACCCCCAAATAATATTCCTTTACGTGCTAAGGGGTATCTAGAGAGTGGGATAGGTTTAATAACTACCCTAACCCTAACGCGTACCCTAACCCTAACCCCTAAACTAACCCTAACACGTACCCTAATCCTAACCCGTACCCTAAACTGAGCCCTAACCCTAACACTAACCCTAACCCTAACCCTAACCCATACCCTACGCCGTACCCGAAGCCCTCCCCGAACCCGTACCCTAAGCCGTACCCTAAGCCTAACCCTAAGCCTAACCCTAACCCTAGGCTACCCTTGACTGCTCCTGCCTCCAATAGATTTCCTAAGCCCTAGTGTTTTAAGGAACAGCTTAAAAAGAGAATCCTAATGTGATTTCTTTATAATGGGTGTGTTCCTTATCTTATCCTACTGTCTAAACTCTTCTCCATGCCTGGACCCCCTAATAATATTCCTTTATGTGCTAAGGGGTAACTAGAGAGTGGGATAGGTTTAATAACTACCCTAACCCTAACGCGTACCCTAACCCTAACCCCTACCCTAACCCTAACACGTACACTAATCCTAACCCGTACCCTAAACCGAGCCCTAACCCTAACACTAACCCTAACCCTAACCCTAACCCATACCCTACGCCGTACCCGAAGCCCTCCCCGAACCCGTACCCTAAGCCGTACCCTAAGCCTAACCCTAAGCCTAACCCTAACCCTAGGCTACCCTTGACTGCTTCTGCCTCCAATAGATTTCCTAAGCACTAGTGTTTTAAGGAACAGCTTAAAAAGAGAATCCTAATGTGATTTCTTTATAATGTGTGTGTTCCTTATCTTATCCTAGTGTCTAAACTCTTCTCCATGGCTGGACCCCCAAATAATATTCCTTTACGTGCTAAGGGGTAACTAGAGAGTGGGATAGGTTTAATAACTACCCTAACCCTAACGCGTAACCTAACGCTAACCCCTACCCTAACCCTAACACGTACCCTAATCCTAACCCGTACCCTAAACCGAGCCCTAACCCTAACACTAACCCTAACCCTAACCCTAACCCATACCCTACGCCGTGCCCGAAGCCCTCCCCGAACCCGTACCCTAAGCCGTACCCTAAGCCTAACCCTAAGCCTAACCCTAACCCTAGGCTACCCTTGACTGCTCCTGCCTCCAATAGATTTCCTAAGCCCTAGTGTTTTAAGGAACAGCTTAAAAAGAGAATCCTAATGTGATTTCTTTATAATGGGTGTGTTCCTTATCTTATCCTACTGTCTAAACTCTTCTCCATGCCTGGACCCCCTAATAATATTCCTTTATGTGCTAAGGGGTAACTAGAGAGTGGGATAGGTTTAATAACTATCCTAACCCTAACGTGTACCCTAACGCTAACCCCTACCCTAACCCTAACACGAACACTAATCTTAACCCGTACCCTAAACCGAGCCCTAACCCTAACACTAACCCTAACCTTAACCCTAACCCATACCCTACGCCGTACCCGAAGCCCTCCCCGAACCCGTACCCTAAGCCGTACCCTAAGCCTAACCCTAAGCCTAACCCTAACCCTAGGCTACCCTTGACTGCTTCTGCCTCCAATAGATTTCCTAAGCACTAGTGTTTTAAGGAACAGCTTAAAAAGAGAATCCTAATGTGATTTCTTTATAATGTGTGTGTTCCTTATATTATCTTAGTGTTTAAACTCTTCTCCATGGCTGGACCCCCAAATAATATTCCTTTACGTGCTAAGGGGTATCTAGAGAGTGGGATAGGTTTAATAACTACCCTAAACCTAACGCGTACCCTAACCCTAACCCCTAAACTAACCCTAACACGTACCCTAATCCTAACCCGTACCCTAAACTGAGCCCTAACCCTAACACTAACCCTAACCCTAACCCTAACCCATACCCTACGCCGTACCCGAAGCCCTCCCCGAACCCGTACCCTAAGCCGTACCCTAAGCCTAACCCTAAGCCTAACCCTAACCCTAGGCTACCCTTGACTGCTCCTGCCTCCAATAGATTTCCTAAGCCCTAGTGTTTTAAGGAACAGCTTAAAAAGAGAATCCTAATGTGATTTCTTTATAATGGGTGTGTTCCTTATCTTATCCTACTGTCTAAACTCTTCTCCATGCCTGGACCCCCTAATAATATTCCTTTATGTGCTAAGGGGTAACTAGAGAGTGGGATAGGTTTAATAACTACCCTAACCCTAACGCGTACCCTAACCCTAACCCCTACCCTAACCCTAACACGTACACTAATCCTAACCCGTACCCTAAACCGAGCCCTAACCCTAACACTAACCCTAACCCTAACCCTAACCCATACCCTAGGCCGTACCCGAAGCCCTCCCCGAACCCGTACCCTAAGCCGTACCCTAAGCCTAACCCTAAGCCTAACCCTAACCCTAGGCTACCCTTGACTGCTTCTGCCTCCAATAGATTTCCTAAGCACTAGTGTTTTAAGGAACAGCTTAAAAAGAGAATCCTAATGTGATTTCTTTATAATGGGTGTGTTCCTTATCTTATCCTAGTGTCTAAACTCTTCTCCATGGCTGGACCCCCAAATAATATTCCTTTACGTGCTAATGGGTAACTAGAGAGTGGGATAGGTTTAATAACTACCCTATCCGTAACACGTACCCTAACCCTCACCCCTACCCTAACCCTAACACGAACCCTAATCCTAACCCGTACCCTAAAACGAGCCCTAACCCTAACACTAAACCTAAACCTAACCCTAACCCATACCCTACGCCGTACCCGAAGCCCTCCCCGAACACGTACCCTAAGCCGTACCCTAAGCCTAACCCTAAGCCTAACCCTAACCCTAGGCTACCCTTGACTGCTTCTGCCTCCTATAGATTTCCTAAGCAGTAGTGTTTTCAGGAACAGCTTAAAAAGAGAATCCTAATGTGATTTCTTTATAATGGGTGTGTTCCTTATCTAATCCTAGTGTCTAAACTCTTCTCCATGGCTGAACCCCCAAATAATATTCCTTTATGTGCTAAGGGGTATCGAGAGAGTGGGATAGGTTTAATCACTACCCTAACCCTAACGCGTACCCTAACCCTAACCCCTACCCTTACCCTAACACGTACCCTAATCCTAACCCGTACCCTAAACCGAGCCCTAACCCTAACACTAACCCTAACCCTAACCCTAACCCATACCCTACGCCGTACCCGAAGCCCTCCCCGAACCCGTATCCTAAGCCGTACCCGAAGCCTAACCCTAAGCCTAACCCTAACCCTAGGCTACCCTTGACTGCTTCTGCCTCCAATAGATTTCCTAAGCACTAGTGTTTTAAGGAACAGCTTAAAAAGAGAATCCTAATGTGATTTCTTTATAATGGGTGTGTTCCTTATCTTATCCTAGTGTCTAAACTCTTCTCCATGGCTGGACCCCCAAATAATATTCCTTTACGTGCTAAGGGGTAACTAGAGAGTGGGATAGGTTTAATAACTACCCTAACCCTAACGTGTAACCTAACGCTAACCCCTACCCTAACCCTAACACGTACCCTAATCCTAACCCGTACCCTAAACCGAGCCCTAACCCTAACACTAACCCTAACCCTAACCCTAACCCATACCCTACGCCGTGCCCGAAGCCCTCCCCGAACCCGTACCCTAAGCCGTACCCTAAGCCTAACCCTAAGCCTAACCCTAACCCTAGGCTACCCTTGACTGCTCCTGCCTCCAATAGATTTCCTAAGCCCTAGTGTTTTAAGGAACAGCTTAAAAAGAGAATCCTAATGTGATTTCTTTATAATGGGTGTGTTCCTTATCTTATCCTAGTGTCTAAACTCTTCTCCATGGCTGGACCCCCTAATAATATTCCTTTACGTGCTAAGGGGTAACTAGAGAGTGGGATAGGTTTAATAACTACCCTAACCCTAACACGTACCCTAACGCTAACCCCTACCCTAACCCTAACACGTACCCTAATCTTAACCCGTACCCTAAACCGAGCCCTAACCCTAACACTAACCCTAACCTTAAACCTAACCCATACCCTACGCCGTACCCGAAGCCCTCCCCGAACCCGTACCCTAAGCCGTACCCTAAGCCTAACCCTAAGCCTAACCCTAACCCTAGGCTACCCTTGACTGCTTCTGCCTCCAATAGATTTCCTAAGCACTAGTGTTTTAAGGAACAGCTTAAAAAGAGAATCCTAATGTGATTTCTTTATAATGTGTGTGTTCCTTATATTATCTTAGTGTCTAAACTCTTCTCCATGGCTGGACCCCCAAATCATATTCCTTTACGTGCTAAGGGGTATCTAGAGAGTGGGATAGGTTTAATAACTACCCTAACCCTAACGCGTACCCTAACCCTAACCCCTAACATAACCCTAACACGTACCCTAATCCTAACCCGTACCCTAAACCGAGCCCTAACCCTAACACTAACCCTAACCCTAACCCTAACCCATACCCTACGCCCTACCCGAAGCCCTCCCCGAACCCGTACCCTAAGCCGTACCCTAAGCCTAACCCTAAGCCTAACCCTAACCCTAGGCTACCCTTGACTGCTTCTGCCTCCAATAGATTTCCTAAGCACTAGTGTTTTAAGGAACAGCTTAAAAAGAGAATCCTAATGTGATTTCTTTATAATGTGTGTGTTCCTTATCTTATCCTAGTGTCTAAACTCTTCTCCATGGCTGGACCCCCAAATAATATTCCTTTACGTGATAAGGGGTAACTAGACAGTGGGATAGGTTTAATAACTACACTAACCCTAACGCGTACCCTAACGCTAACCCCTACCCTAACCCTAACACGTACCCTAATCCTAACCCGTACCCTAAACCGAGCCCTAACCCTAACACTAACCCTAACCCTAACCCTAACCCATACCCTACGCCGTACCCGAAGCCCTCCCCGAACCCGTACCCTAAGCCGTACCCTAAGCCTAACCCTAAGCCTAACCCTAACCCTAGGCTACCCTTGACTGCTTCTTTCTCCAATAGATTTCCTAAGCACTAGTGTTTTAAGGAACAGCTTAAAAAGAGAATCCTAATGTGATTTCTTTATAATGGGTGTGTTCCTTATCTTATCCTAGTGTCTAAACTCTTCTCCATGGCTGGACCCCCAAATAATATTCCTTTACGTGCTAATGGGTAACTAGAGAGTGGGATAGGTTTAATAACTACCCTATCCGTAACACGTACCCTAACCCTCACCCCTACCCTAACCCTAACACGAACCCTAATCCTAACCCGTACCCTAAAACGAGCCCTAACCCTAACACTAAACCTAACCCTAACCCTAACCCATACCCTACGCCATACCCGAAGCCCTCCCCGAACACGTACCCTAAGCCGTACCCTAAGCCTAACCCTAAGCCTAACCCTAACCCTAGGCTACCCTTCACTGCTTCTGCCTCCAATAGATTTCCTAAGCACTAGTGTTTTAAGGAACAGCTTAAAAAGAGAATCCTAATGTGATTTCTTTATAATGGGTGTGTTCCTTATGTAATCCTAGTGTCTAAACTCTTTTCCATGGCTGGACCCCCAAATAATATTCCTTTATGTGCTACGGGGTATCGAGAGAGTGGGATAGGTTTAATCACTACCCTAACCCTAACGCGTACCCTAACCCTAACCCCTACCCTTACCCTAACACGTACCCTAATCCTAACCCGTACCCTAAACCGAGCCCTAACCCTAACACTAACCCTAACCCTAACCCTAACCCATACCCTACGCCGTACCCGAAGCCCTCCCCGAACCCGTACCCTAAGCTGTACCCGAAGCCTAACCCTAAGCCTAACCCTAACCCTAGGCTACCCTTGACTGCTTCTGCCTCCAATAGATTTCCTAAGCACTAGTGTTTTAAGGAACAGCTTAAAAAGAGAATCCTAATGTGATTTCTTTATAATGTGTGTGATCCTTATCTTATCCTAGTGTCTAAACTCTTCTCCATCGCTGGACCCCCAAATAATATTCCTGTACGTGCTAAGGGGTAACTAGAGAGTGGGATAGGTTTAATAACTACCCTAACCCTAACGCGTACCCTAACGCTAACCCCTACCCTAACCCTAACACGTACACTAATCCTAACCCGTACCCTAAACCGAGCCCTAACCCTAACACTAACCCTAACCCTAACCCTAACCCATACCCTACGCCGTGCCCGAAGCCCTCCCCGAACCCGTACCCTAAGCCGTACCCTAAGCCTAACCCTAAGCCAAACCCTAACCCTAGGCTACCCTTGACTGCTTCTGCCTCCAATAGATTTCCTAAGCACTAGTGTTTTAAGGAACAGCTTAAAAAGAGAATCCTAATGTGATTTCTTTATAATGGGTGTGTTCCTTATCTTATCCTAGTGTCTAAACTCTTCTCCATGGCTGGACCCCCAAATAATATTCCTTTACGTGCTAAGGGGTAACTAGAGAGTGGGATAGGTTTAATAACTACCCTAACCCTAACGTGTAACCTAACGCTAACCCCTACCCTAACCCTAACACGTACCCTAATCCTAACCCGTACCCTAAACCGAGCCCTAACCCTAACACTAACCCTAACCCTAACCCTAACCCATACCCTACGCCGTGCCCGAAGCCCTCCCCGAACCCGTACCCTAAGCCGTACCCTAAGCCTAACCCTAAGCCTAACCCTAACCCTAGGCTACCCTTGACTGCTCCTGCCTCCAATAGATTTCCTAAGCCCTAGTGTTTTAAGGAACAGCTTAAAAAGAGAATCCTAATGTGATTTCTTTATAATGGGTGTGTTCCTTATCTTATCCTAGTGTCTAAACTCTTCTCCATGGCTGGACCCCCTAATAATATTCCTTTACGTGCTAAGGGGTAACTAGAGAGTGGGATAGGTTTAATAACTACCCTAACCCTAACACGTACCCTAACGCTAACCCCTACCCTAACCCTAACACGTACCCTAATCTTAACCCGTACCCTAAACCGAGCCCTAACCCTAACACTAACCCTAACCTTAAACCTAACCCATACCCTACGCCGTACACGAAGCCCTCCCCGAACCCGTACCCTAAGCCGTACCCTAAGCCTAACCCTAAGCCTAACCCTAACCCTAGGCTACCCTTGACTGCTTCTGCCTCCAATAGATTTCCTAAGCACTAGTGTTTTAAGGAACAGCTTAAAAAGAGAATCCTAATGTGATTTCTTTATAATGTGTGTGTTCCTTATATTATCTTAGTGTCTAAACTCTTCTCCATGGCTGGACCCCCAAATCATATTCCTTTACGTGCTAAGGGGTATCTAGAGAGTGGGATACGTTTAATAACTACCCTAACCCTAACGCGTACCCTAACCCTAACCCCTACCCTAACCCTAACACGTACCCTAATCCTAACCCGTACCCTAAACCGAGCCCTAACCCTAACACTAACCCTAACCCTAACCCTAACCCATACCCTACGCCGTGCCCGAAGCCCTCCCCGAACCCGTACCCTAAGCCGTACCCTAAGCCTAACCCTAAGCCTAACCCTAACCCTAGGCTACCCTTGACTGCTTCTGCCTCCAATAGATTTCCTAAGCACTAGTGTTTTAAGGAACAGCTTAAAAAG
>NW_028124093.1:0-26436 GCF_965194825.1 Balaenoptera physalus | reverse complement strand
TTCCTGGCTCTTTGCAGTGAACTGTTACCGAAACGGGTGCTATAGCAGGTCCCTAAGCGTCTTGAAAATCTTACGACCGTGAAACTGAAGCAGAACAGTGAAGAAGGCCTCATGGAGCTGCTCCACGCCTCCCGTTTGGCAAGACAAAAAAGGGCCATCCTTCTAGGTCAGGGCTCACTTTGACTTTCACTTTAGGAACAGAGCAGAGCAGGGTGAGCTTCCAAATAGGAACTGGAAGCACAAGGTTTCTTTCAGGAAAACTCATTTTCTTTGCAGAAGCAGGCAGGCAGTGACTAAATCCCTGGCAACAACAGTGCTTTTCAGGTATCTTCGAGGCCGCATGAACGGAGCTTTCCTATTGGCAAAACAAGCCTTGTGCCATCAGTTTCCTAATTTCTAGGTTGACAGGCAGCATACACTGAGGACCAGAGCTTCCTGGCTCTATGCAGTGTACTGTTACCGAAACGGGTGCTGTAGCAGGTCCCTAAGAGTCTTGAGAAGCTTACGACCGTGAAACTGAAGCAGAACAGTGAAGAAGGCCTCATGGAGCTGTTCCACGCCTCCCGTTTGGCAAGGCCAAAAAGGGCCTTCCTTCGAGGCCAGGGCTCACGTTGACTTTCACTTTAGGTATAGAGCATAGCAGGGTGAGCATCCAACTAGGAACTGGAAGCACAAGGTTTCTTACCGGAAAACTCAATATCTTCTCAGAACCATGCCGGCAGTGACTAAAACCCGGGCAACAACAATGCTTTTTAGGTATATTCGAGGCCGCATGAACGGAGCTTTCAGAATGGGCAAACAAGCCTTGTTCGATCAGTCTCCAATTTGTAAGTTCATATGCGGCATACAAGCAGGACCAAAGCTTCCTGGCTCTAGGCAGTTTTCTGACACCCAAACGGGTGCTGAAGCAAGGTCTCTAGGAGTCTTGGAAAGCTTACTACCGTTAAACTAAAGCAGAACAGCGTTCAAGGCCTCATGAAGCTGCTGCATACCTCCCGTTTTGTAAGGATATTCAGGGCCTTACATCGAGGCTAGTGCTCCCCTTGACTTTCATTTAGTTATGGAGCAGAGCAGGGTGAGCTTCCAACTAGGAACTGGAAGCACAAGGTTTCTTTCAGGGAAACTCATTGTCTAGGCAGAAGCAGGCAGGCAGTGACTAAATCCCCGGCAACAACCATGCTATTCAGGTATTTTCGAGGCCGCATGAACGGAGATTTCCTAATGGCTAAACAAGCCTTGTGCCATCAGTCTCCAATTTCTAGGTTGACACACAGCATACACGGAGGACCAGAGCGTCCTGGTTCTATGCACTGTTCTGTTACCGAAACGGGTGTTGAAGTAAGGTTCCTAGGAGTCTTGGAAACCTTACTAACGTTAAACTAAAGCAGAACAGCGTTGAAGGCCTCAAGGAGCTGCTGCATGCTTCCCGTTTTGTAAGGATATTCAGGGCCTTACATCGAGGCTAGTGCTCCCCTTGACTTTCACTTTAGTTATACAGCAGAGTAGGGTGATCTTCCAACTAGGAACTGGAAGCACAAGGTTTCTTTCGGGAAAATCATTTTCTTAGCAGAAGCAGGCAGGCAGTGACTAAATCCCCGGCAACAACAATGCTTTTCAGGTATCTTCGAGGCCGCATGAACGGAGCTTTCCTAATGGGAAAACAAGCCTTGTGCCATCAGTCTCCAATTTCTAGGTTGACACCCAGCATACACGGAGGACCAGAGCTTCCTGGCTCTATGCAGTGTACTGTTACGGAAACGGGTGCTGTAGCACGTCCCTAAGGGTCTTGAAAATCTTTCGACCGTGAAACTGAAGCAGAACAGTGAAGAAGGCCTCATGGAGCTGCTCCACGCCTCCCGTTTGGCAAGGCAAAAAAGGCCTTCCTTCTAGGTCAGGGCTCACTTTGACTTTCACTTTAGGAACAGAGCAGAGCAGGGTGAGCTTCCAAATAGGAACTGGAAGCACAAGGTTTCTTTCAGGAAAACTCATTTTCTTTGCAGAAGCAGGCAGGCAGTGACTAAATCCCTGGCAACAACAATGCTTTTCAGGTATCTTCAAGGCCGCATGAACGGAGCTTTCCTATTGGCAAAACAAGCCTTGTGCCATCAGTTTCCTAATTTCTAGGTTGACAGGCAGCATACACTGAGGACCAGAGCTTCCTGGCTCTATGCAGTGTACTGTTACCGAAACGGGTGCTGTAGCAGGTCCCTAAGAGTCTTGAGAAGCATACGACCGTGAAACTGAAGCAGAACAGTGAAGAAGGCCTCATGGAGCTGTTCCACGCCTCCCGTTTGGCAAGGCCAAAAAGGGCCTTCCTTCGAGGCCAGGGCTCACGTTGACTTTCACTTTAGGTATAGAGCAGAGCAGGGTGAGCTTCCAAATAGGAACTGGAAGCACAAGGTTTCTTACCGGAAAACTCAATATCTTCTCAGAACCATGCCGGCAGTGACTAAAACCCGGGCAAGAACAGTGCTTTTCAGGTATATTCGAGGCCGCATGAACGGAGCTTTCAGAATGGGCAAACAAGCCTTGTGCCATCAGTCTCCAATTTGTAAGTTCATATGCGGCATACACGCAGGACCACAGCTTCCTGGCTCTAGGCAGTTTTCTGACACCCAAACGGGTGCTGAAGCAAGGTCTCTAGGAGTCTTGGAAAGCTTACTACCGTTAAACTAAAGCAGAACAGTGTTCAAGGCCTCATGAAGCTGCTGCATTCCTCCCGTTTTGTAAGGATATTCAGGGCCTTACATCGAGGCTAGTGCTCCCCTTGACTTTCATTTAGTTACGGAGCAGAGCAGGGTGAGCTTCCAACTAGGATCTGGAAGCACAAGGTTTCTTTCAGGAAAACTCATTTTCTTCGCAGAAGCAGGCAGGCAGTGACTAAATCCCCGGCAACAACAATGCTATTCAGGTATTTTCGAGGCCGCATGAACAGAGCTTTCCTAATGGCTAAACAAGCCTTGTGCCATCAGTCTCCAATTTCTAGGTTGACACACAGCATACACGGAGGACCAGAGCTTCCTGGTTCTATGCACTGTTCTGTTACCGAAACGGGTGTTGAAGTAAGGTTCCTAGGAGTCTTGGAAAGCTTACTAACGTTAAACTAAAGCAGAACAGCGTTGAAGGCCTCAAGGAGCTGCTGCATGCTTCCCGTTTTGTAAGGATATTCAGGGCCTTACATCGAGGCTAGTGCTCCCCTTGACTTTCACTTTAGTTATACAGCAGAGTAGGGTGAGCTTCCAACTAGGAAATGGAAGCACAAGGTTTCTTTCGGGAAAAGTCATTTTCTTAGCAGAAGCAGGCAGGCAGTGACTAAATCCACGGCAACAACAATGCTTTTCAGGTATCTTCGAGGCCGCATGAACAGAGCTTTCCTAATGGCTAAACAAGCCTTGTGCCATCAGTCTCCAATTTCTAGGTTGACACACAGCATACACGGAGGACCAGAGCTTCCTGGCTCTATGCATTGTACTGTTACGGAAACGCCTGCTGTAGCAGGTCCCTAAGCGTCTTGAAAATCTTACGACCGTGAAACTGAAGCAGAACAGTGAAGAAGGCCTCATGGAGCTGCTCCACGCCTCCCGTTTGGCAAGGCAAGAAAGGGCCTTCTTCTAGGTCAGGGCTCACTTTGACTTTCAATTTAGGAACAGAGCAGAGCAGGGTGAGCTTCCAAATAGGAACTGGAAGCACAAGGTTTCTTTCAGGAAAACTCATTTTCTTTGCAGAAGCAGGCAGGCAGTGACTAAATCCCTGGCAACAACAGTGCTTTTCAGGTATCTTCGAGGCCGCATGAACGGAGCTTTCCTATTGGCAAAACAAGCCTTGTGCCATCAGTTTCCTAATTTCTAGGTTGACAGGCAGCATACACTGAGGACCAGAGCTTCCTGGCTCTATGCAGTGTACTGTTACCGAAACGGGTGCTGTAGCAGGTCCCTAAGAGTCTTGAGAAGCTTACGACCGTGAAACTGAAGCAGAACAGTGAAGAAGGCCTCATGGAGCTGTTCCACGCCTCCCGTTTGGCAAGGCCAAAAAGGGCCTTCCTTCGAGGCCAGGGCTCACGTTGACTTTCACTTTAGGTATAGAGCATAGCAGGGTGAGCATCCAACTAGGAACTGGAAGCACAAGGTTTCTTACCGGAAAACTCAATATCTTCTCAGAACCATGCCGGCAGTGACTAAAACCCGGGCAACAACAATGCTTTTTAGGTATATTCGAGGCCGCATGAACGGAGCTTTCAGAATGGGCAAACAAGCCTTGTTCGATCAGTCTCCAATTTGTAAGTTCATATGCGGCATACAAGCAGGACCAAAGCTTCCTGGCTCTACGCAGTTTTCTGACACCCAAACGGGTGCTGAAGCAAGGTCTCTAGGAGTCTTGGAAAGCTTACTACCGTTAAACTAAAGCAGAACAGCGTTCAAGGCCTCATGAAGCTGCTGCATACCTCCCGTTTTCTAAGGATATTCAGGGCCTTACATCGAGGCTAGTGCTCCCCTTGACTTTCATTTAGTTACAGAGCAGAGCAGGGTGAGCTTCCAACTAGGATCTGGAAGCACAAGGTTTCTTTCAGGAAAACTCATTTTCTTCGCAGAAGCAGGCAGGCAGTGACTAAATCCCCGGCAACAACAATGCTATTCAGGTATTTTCGAGGCCGCATGAACAGAGCTTTCCTAATGGCTAAACAAGCCTTGTGCCATCAGTCTCCAATTTCTAGGTTGACACACAGCATACACGGAGGACCAGAGCTTCCTGGTTCTATGCACTGTTATGTTACCGAAACGGGTGTTGAAGTAAGGTTCCTAGGAGTCTTGGAAAGCTTACTAACGTTAAACTAAAGCAGAACAGCGTTGAAGGCCTCAAGGAGCTGCTGCATGCTTCCCGTTTTGTAAGGATATTCAGGGCTTTACATCGAGGCTAGTGCTCCCCTTGACTTTCACTTTAGTTATACAGCAGAGTAGGGTGAGCTTCCAACTAGGAACTGGAAGCACAAGGTTTCTTTCGGGAAAATCATTTTCTTAGCAGAAGCAGGCAGGCAGTGACTAAATCCCCGGCAACAACAATGCTTTTCAGGTATCTTCGAGGCCGCATGAACGGAGCTTTCCTAATGGGAAAACAAGCCTTGTGCCATCAGTCTCCAATTACTAGGTTGACACCCAGCATACACGGAGGACCAGAGCTTCCTGGCTCTATGCAGTGTACTGTTACGGAAACGGGTGCTGTGGCACGTCCCTAAGCGTCTTGAAAATCTTACGACCGTGAAACTGAAGTAGAACACTGAAGAAGGCCTCATGGAGCTGCTCCACGCCTCCCGTTTGGCAAGGCAAAAAAGGGCCTTCCTTCTAGGTCAGGGCTCACTTTGACTTTCACTTTAGGAACAGAGCAGAGCAGGGTGAGCTTCCAAATAGGAACTGGAAGCACAAGGTTTCTTTCAGGAAAACTCATTTTCTTTGCAGAAGCAGGCAGGCAGTGACTAAATCCCTGGCAACAACAATGCTTTTCAGGTATCTTAGAGGCAGCATGAACGGAGCTTTCCTATTGGCAAAACAAGCCTTGTGCCATCAGTTTCCTAATTTCTAGGTTGACACCCAGCATACTCGGAGGACCAGAGCTTCCTGGCTCTATGCAGTGTACTGTTACCGAAACGGGTGCTGTAGCAGGTCCCTAAGAGTCTTGAGAAGCTTACGACCGTGAAACTGAAGCAGAACAGTGAAGAAGGCCTCATGGAGCTGTTCCACGCCTCCCGTTTGGCAAGGCCAAAAAGGGCCTTCCTTCTAGGTCAGGACTCACGTTGACTTTCACTTTAGGTATAGAGCAGAGCAGGGTTAGCTTCCAAATAGGAACTGGAAGCACAAGGTTTCTTACCGGAAAACTCAATATCTTCTCAGAACCATACCGGCAGTGACTAAAACCCGGGCAAGAACAATGCTTTTCAGGTATATTCGAGGCCGCATGAACGGAGCTTTCAGAATGGGCAAACAAGCCTTGTGCCATCAGTCTCCAATTTGTAAGTTCATATGCGGCATACACGGAGGACCACAGCTTCCTGGCTCTAGGCAGATTTCTGACACCCAAACGGGTGCTGAAGCAAGGTCTCTAGGAGTCTTGGAAAGCTTACTATCGTTAAACTAAAGCAGAACAGCGTTCAAGGCCTCATGAAGCTGCTGCATACCTCCCGTTTTGTAAGGATATTCAGGGCCTTACATCGAGGCTAGTGCTCCCCTTGACTTTCATTTAGTTATGGAGCAGAGCAGGGTAAGCTTCCAACTAGGATCTGGAAGCACAAGGTTTCTTTCAGGGAAACTCATTGTCTAGGCAGAAGCAGGCAGGCAGTGACTAAATCCCCGGCAACAACCATGCTATTCAGGTATTTTCGAGGCCGCATGAACAGAGATTTCCTAATGGCTAAACAAGCCTTGTGCCATCAGTCTCCAATTTCTAGGTTGACACGCAGCATACACGGAGGACCAGAGCTTCCTGGTTCTATGCACTGTTCTGTTACCGAAACGGGTGTTGAAGTAAGGTTCCTAGGAGTCTTGGAAAGCTTACTAACGTTAAACTAAAGCAGAACAGCATTGAAGGCCTCAAGGAGCTGCTGCATGCTTCCCGTTTCGTAAGGATATTCAGGGCCTTACATCGAGGCTAGTGCTCCCCTTGACTTTCACTTTAGTTATACAGCAGAGTAGGGTGAGCTTCCAACTAGGAACTGGAAGCACAAGGTTTCTTTCGGGAAAAGTCATTTTCTTAGCACAAGCAGGCAGGCAGTGACTAAATCCCCGGCAACAACAATGCTTTTCAGGTATCTTCGAGGCCACATGAACGGAGCTTTTCTAATGGGAAAACAAGCCTTGTGCCATCAGTCTCCAATTTCTAGGTTGACACGCAGCATACACGGAGGACCAGAGCTTCCTGGCTCTTTGCAGTGAACTGTTACCGAAACGGGTGCTATAGCAGGTCCCTAAGCGTCTTGAAAATCTTACGACCGTGAAACTGAAGCAGAACAGTGAAGAAGGCCTCATGGAGCTGCTCCACGCCTCCCGTTTGGCAAGACAAAAAAGGGCCATCCTTCTAGGTCAGGGCTCACTTTGACTTTCACTTTAGGAACAGAGCAGAGCAGGGTGAGCTTCCAAATAGGAACTGGAAGCACAAGGTTTCTTTCAGGAAAACTCATTTTCTTTGCAGAAGCAGGCAGGCAGTGACTAAATCCCTGGCAACAACAGTGCTTTTCAGGTATCTTCGAGGCCGCATGAACGGAGCTTTCCTATTGGCAAAACAAGCCTTGTGCCATCAGTTTCCTAATTTCTAGGTTGACAGGCAGCATACACTGAGGACCAGAGCTTCCTGGCTCTATGCAGTGTACTGTTACCGAAACGGGTGCTGTAGCAGGTCCCTAAGAGTCTTGAGAAGCTTACGACCGTGAAACTGAAGCAGAACAGTGAAGAAGGCCTCATGGAGCTGTTCCACGCCTCCCGTTTGGCAAGGCCAAAAAGGGCCTTCCTTCGAGGCCAGGGCTCACGTTGACTTTCACTTTAGGTATAGAGCATAGCAGGGTGAGCATCCAACTAGGAACTGGAAGCACAAGGTTTCTTACCGGAAAACTCAATATCTTCTCAGAACCATGCCGGCAGTGACTAAAACCCGGGCAACAACAATGCTTTTTAGGTATATTCGAGGCCGCATGAACGGAGCTTTCAGAATGGGCAAACAAGCCTTGTTCGATCAGTCTCCAATTTGTAAGTTCATATGCGGCATACAAGCAGGACCAAAACTTCCTGGCTCTAGGCAGTTTTCTGACACCCAAACGGGTGCTGAAGCAAGGTCTCTAGGAGTCTTGGAAAGCTTACTACCGTTAAACTAAAGCAGAACAGCGTTCAAGGCCTCATGAAGCTGCTGCATACCTCCCGTTTTGTAAGGATATTCAGGGCCTTACATCGAGGCTAGTGCTCCCCTTGACTTTCATTTAGTTATGGAGCAGAGCAGGGTGAGCTTCCAACTAGGAACTGGAAGCACAAGGTTTCTTTCAGGGAAACTCATTGTCTAGGCAGAAGCAGGCAGGCAGTGACTAAATCCCCGGCAACAACCATGCTATTCAGGTATTTTCGAGGCCGCATGAACGGAGATTTCCTAATGGCTAAACAAGCCTTGTGCCATCAGTCTCCAATTTCTAGGTTGACACACAGCATACACGGAGGACCAGAGCGTCCTGGTTCTATGCACTGTTCTGTTACCGAAACGGGTGTTGAAGTAAGGTTCCTAGGAGTCTTGGAAACCTTACTAACGTTAAACTAAAGCAGAACAGCGTTGAAGGCCTCAAGGAGCTGCTGCATGCTTCCCGTTTTGTAAGGATATTCAGGGCCTTACATCGAGGCTAGTGCTCCCCTTGACTTTCACTTTAGTTATACAGCAGAGTAGGGTGATCTTCCAACTAGGAACTGGAAGCACAAGGTTTCTTTCGGGAAAATCATTTTCTTAGCAGAAGCAGGCAGGCAGTGACTAAATCCCCGGCAACAACAATGCTTTTCAGGTATCTTCGAGGCCGCATGAACGGAGCTTTCCTAATGGGAAAACAAGCCTTGTGCCATCAGTCTCCAATTTCTAGGTTGACACCCAGCATACACGGAGGACCAGAGCTTCCTGGCTCTATGCAGTGTACTGTTACGGAAACGGGTGCTGTAGCACGTCCCTAAGGGTCTTGAAAATCTTTCGACCGTGAAACTGAAGCAGAACAGTGAAGAAGGCCTCATGGAGCTGCTCCACGCCTCCCGTTTGGCAAGGCAAAAAAGGGCCTTCCTTCTAGGTCAGGGCTCACTTTGACTTTCACTTTAGGAACAGAGCAGAGCAGGGTGAGCTTCCAAATAGGAACTGGAAGCACAAGGTTTCTTTCAGGAAAACTCATTTTCTTTGCAGAAGCAGGCAGGCAGTGACTAAATCCCTGGCAACAACAATGCTTTTCAGGTATCTTCAAGGCCGCATGAACGGAGCTTTCCTATTGGCAAAACAAGCCTTGTGCCATCAGTTTCCTAATTTCTAGGTTGACAGGCAGCATACACTGAGGACCAGAGCTTCCTGGCTCTATGCAGTGTACTGTTACCGAAACGGGTGCTGTAGCAGGTCCCTAAGAGTCTTGAGAAGCATACGACCGTGAAACTGAAGCAGAACAGTGAAGAAGGCCTCATGGAGCTGTTCCACGCCTCCCGTTTGGCAAGGCCAAAAAGGGCCTTCCTTCGAGGCCAGGGCTCACGTTGACTTTCACTTTAGGTATAGAGCAGAGCAGGGTGAGCTTCCAAATAGGAACTGGAAGCACAAGGTTTCTTACCGGAAAACTCAATATCTTCTCAGAACCATGCCGGCAGTGACTAAAACCCGGGCAAGAACAGTGCTTTTCAGGTATATTCGAGGCCGCATGAACGGAGCTTTCAGAATGGGCAAACAAGCCTTGTGCCATCAGTCTCCAATTTGTAAGTTCATATGCGGCATACACGCAGGACCACAGCTTCCTGGCTCTAGGCAGTTTTCTGACACCCAAACGGGTGCTGAAGCAAGGTCTCTAGGAGTCTTGGAAAGCTTACTACCGTTAAACTAAAGCAGAACAGTGTTCAAGGCCTCATGAAGCTGCTGCATTCCTCCCGTTTTGTAAGGATATTCAGGGCCTTACATCGAGGCTAGTGCTCCCCTTGACTTTCATTTAGTTACGGAGCAGAGCAGGGTGAGCTTCCAACTAGGATCTGGAAGCACAAGGTTTCTTTCAGGAAAACTCATTTTCTTCGCAGAAGCAGGCAGGCAGTGACTAAATCCCCGGCAACAACAATGCTATTCAGGTATTTTCGAGGCCGCATGAACAGAGCTTTCCTAATGGCTAAACAAGCCTTGTGCCATCAGTCTCCAATTTCTAGGTTGACACACAGCATACACGGAGGACCAGAGCTTCCTGGTTCTATGCACTGTTCTGTTACCGAAACGGGTGTTGAAGTAAGGTTCCTAGGAGTCTTGGAAAGCTTACTAACGTTAAACTAAAGCAGAACAGCGTTGAAGGCCTCAAGGAGCTGCTGCATGCTTCCCGTTTTGTAAGGATATTCAGGGCCTTACATCGAGGCTAGTGCTCCCCTTGACTTTCACTTTAGTTATACAGCAGAGTAGGGTGAGCTTCCAACTAGGAAATGGAAGCACAAGGTTTCTTTCGGGAAAAGTCATTTTCTTAGCAGAAGCAGGCAGGCAGTGACTAAATCCCCGGCAACAACAATGCTTTTCAGGTATCTTCGAGGCCGCATGAACAGAGCTTTCCTAATGGCTAAACAAGCCTTGTGCCATCAGTCTCCAATTTCTAGGTTGACACACAGCATACACGGAGGACCAGAGCTTCCTGGCTCTATGCATTGTACTGTTACGGAAACGCCTGCTGTAGCAGGTCCCTAAGCGTCTTGAAAATCTTACGACCGTGAAACTGAAGCAGAACAGTGAAGAAGGCCTCATGGAGCTGCTCCACGCCTCCCGTTTGGCAAGGCAAGAAAGGGCCTTCTTCTAGGTCAGGGCTCACTTTGACTTTCACTTTAGGAACAGAGCAGAGCAGGGTGAGCTTCCAAATAGGAACTGGAAGCACAAGGTTTCTTTCAGGAAAACTCATTTTCTTTGCAGAAGCAGGCAGGCAGTGACTAAATCCCTGGCAACAACAATGCTTTTCAGGTATCTTCGAGGCCGCATGAACGGAGCTTTCCTATTGTCAAAACAAGCCTTGTGCCATCAGTTTCCTAATTTCTAGGTTGACACACAGCATACTCGGAGGACCAGAGCTTCCTGGCTCTATGCAGTGTACTGTTACCGAAACGGGTGCTGTAGCAGGTCCCTAAGACTCTTGAGAAGCTTACGACCGTGAAACTGAAGCAGAACAGTGAAGAAGGCCTCATGGAGCTGTTCCACGCCTCCCGTTTGGCAAGGCCAAAAAGGGCCTTCCTTCTAGGTCAGGACTCACGTTGACTTTCACTTTAGGTATAGAGCAGAGCAGGGTTAGCTTCCAAATAGGAACTGGAAGCACAAGGTTTCTTACCGGAAAACTCAGTATCTTCTCAGAACCATACCGGCAGTGACTAAAACCCGGGCAAGAACAATGCTTTTCAGGTATATTCGAGGCCGCATGAACGGAGCTTTCAGAATGGGCAAACAAGCCTTGTGCCATCAGTCTCCAATTTGTAAGTTCATATGCGGCATACACGGAGGACCACAGCTTCCTGGCTCTAGGCAGATTTCTGACACCCAAACGGGTGCTGAAGCAAGGTCTCTAGGAGTCTTGGAAAGCTTACTATCGTTAAACTAAAGCAGAACAGCGTTCAAGGCCTCATGAAGCTGCTGCATACCTCCCGTTTTGTAAGGATATTCAGGGCCTTACATCGAGGCTAGTGCTCCCCTTGACTTTCATTTAGTTATGGAGCAGAGCAGGGTAAGCTTCCAACTAGGATCTGGAAGCACAAGGTTTCTTTCAGGGAAACTCATTGTCTAGGCAGAAGCAGGCAGGCAGTGACTAAATCCCCGGCAACAACCATGCTATTCAGGTATTTTCGAGGCCGCATGAACAGAGATTTCCTAATGGCTAAACAAGCCTTGTGCCATCAGTCTCCAATTTCTAGGTTGACACGCAGCATACACGGAGGACCAGAGCTTCCTGGTTCTATGCACTGTTCTGTTACCGAAACGGGTGTTGAAGTAAGGTTCCTAGGAGTCTTGGAAAGCTTACTAACGTTAAACTAAAGCAGAACAGCGTTGAAGGCCTCAAGGAGCTGCTGCATGCTTCCCGTTTTGTAAGGATATTCAGGGCCTTACATCGAGGCTAGTGCTCCCCTTGACTTTCACTTTAGTTATACAGCAGAGTAGGGTGAGCCTCCAACTAGGAACTGGAAGCACAAGGTTTCTTTCGGGAAAAGTCATTTTCTTAGCAGAAGCAGGCAGGCAGTGACTAAATCCCCGGCAACAACAATGCTTTTCAGGTATCTTCGAGGCCGCATGAACGGAGCTTTTCTAATGGGAAAACAAGCCTTGTGCCATCAGTCTCCAATTTCTAGGTTGACACGCAGCATACACGGAGGACCAGAGCTTCCTGGCTCTTTGCAGTGAACTGTTACCGAAACGGGTGCTGTAGCAGGTCCCTAAGAGTCTTGAAAATCTTACCACCGTGAAACTGAAGCAAAACAGTGAAGAAGGCCTCATGGAGCTGCTCCACGCCTCTCGTTTGGCAAGGCCAATCAGGGCCTTCCTTCGAGGCCAGGGCTCACGTTGACTTTCACTTTAGGTATAGAGCAGAGCAGGGTGAGCTTCCAAATAGGAACTGGAAGCACAAGGTTTCTTACCGGAAAACTCAATATCTTCTCAGAACCATGCCGGCAGTGACTAAAACCCGGGCAAGAACAATGCTTTTCAGGTATATTCGAGGCCCCATGAACGGAGCTTTCAGAATGGGCAAACAAGCCTTGTGCCATCAGTCTCCAATTTGTAAGTTCATATGCGGCATACACGCAGGACCAAAGCTTCCTGGCTCTAGGCAGTTTTCTGACACCCAAACGGGTGCTGAAGCAAGGTCTCTAGGAGACTTGGAAAGCTTACTACCGTTAAACTAAAGCAGAGCAGCGTTCAAGGCCTCATGAAGCTGCTGCATACCTCCCGTTTTGTAAGGATATTCAGGGCCTTACATCGAGGCTAGTGCTCCCCTTGACTTTCATTAAGTTATGGAGCAGCAGGGTGAGCTTCCAACTAGGAACTGGAAGCACAAGGTTTCTTTCAGGAAAACTCATTTTCTTCGCAGAAGCAGGCAGGCAGTGACTAAATCCCCGGCAACAACAATGCTATTCAAATATTTTCGAGGCCGCATGAACCGAGCTTTCCTAATGGCTAAACAAGCCTTGTGCCATCAGTCTCCAATTTCTAGATTGACACGCAGCATACACGGAGGACCAGAGCTTCCTGGTTCTATGCACTGTTCTGTTTCCGAAACGGGTGTTGAAGTAAGGTTCCTAGTAGTTTGGAAAGCTTACAAACGTTTAACTAAAGCAGAACAGCGTTGAAGGCCTCAAGGAGCTGCTGCATGCTTCCCGTTTTGTAAGGATATTCAGGGCCTTACATCGAGGCTACTGCTCCCCTTGACTTTCACTTTAGTTATACAGCAGAGTAGGGTGAGCTTCCAACTAGGAACTGGAAGCACAAGGTTTCTTTCGGGAAAACTCATTTTCTTAGCAGAAGCAGGCAGGCAGTGACTAAATCCCCGGCAACAAAAATGCTTTTCAGGTATCATCAAGGCCGCATGAATGGAACTTTCCTATTGGTAAAACAAGCCTTGTGCCATCAGTCTCCAATTTCTAGGTTAACACGCAGCATACACGGAGGACCAGAGCTTCCTGGCTCTATGTAGTGTACTGTTACGGAAACGGGTGCTATAGCAGGTCCCTAAGCGTCTTGAAAATCTTACGACCGTGAAACTGAAGCAGAACAGTGAAGAAGGCCTCATGGAGCTGCTCCACGCCTCCCGTTTGGCAAGACAAAAAACGGCCTTCCTTCTAGGTCAGGGCTCACTTTGACTTTCACTTTAGGAACAGAGCAGAGCAGGGTGAGCTTCCAAATAGGAACTGGAAGCACAAGGTTTCTTTCAGGAAAAGTCATTTTCTTTACAGAAGCAGGCAGGCAGTGACTAAATCCCTGGCAACAACAATGCTTTTCAGGTATCTTCGAGGCCGCATGAACGGAGCTTTTCTAATGGGAAAACAAGCCTTGTGCCATCAGTCTCCAATTTCTAGGTTGACACGCAGCATACACGGAGGACCAGAGCTTCCTGGCTCTTTGCAGTGAACTGTTACCGAAAGGGGTGCGGTAGCAGGTCCCTAAGAGTCTTGAAAAGCTTACGACCGTGAAACTGAAGCAGAACAGTGAAGAAGGCCTCATGGAGCTGCTCCACGCCTCTCGTTTGGCAAGGCCAATCAGGGCCTTCCTTCGAGGCCAGGGCTCACGTTGACTTTCACTTTAGGTATAGAGCAGAGCAGGGTGAGCTTCCAAATAGGAACTGGAAGCACAAGGTTTCTTACCGGAAAACTCAATATCTTCTCAGAACCATGCCGGCAGTGACTAAAACCCGGGCAAGAACAATGCTTTTCAGGTATATGCGAGGCCCCATGAACGGAGCTTTCAGAATGGGCAAACAAGCCTTGTGCCATCAG
Organism: Balaenoptera physalus; assembly: GCF_965194825.1. NCBI lineage: Eukaryota > Metazoa > Chordata > Mammalia > Artiodactyla > Balaenopteridae > Balaenoptera > Balaenoptera physalus. The sequence continues at coordinate 12,253 of NW_028124093.1, read as the reverse complement.
TCTCCAATTTGTAAGTTCATATGCGGCATACACGCAGGACCAAAGCTTCCTGGCTCTAGGCAGTTTTCTGACACCCAAACGGGTGCTGAAGCAAGGTCTCTAGGAGTCTTGGAAAGCTTACTACCGTTAAACTAAAGCAGAGCAGCGTTCAAGGCCTCATGAAGCTGCTGCATACCTCCCGTTTTGTAAGGATATTCAGGGTCTTACATCGAGGCTAGTGCTCCCCTTGACTTTCATTTAGTTACGGAGCAGAGCAGGGTGAGCTTCCAACTAGGATCTGGAAGCACAAGGTTTCTTTCAGGAAAACTCATTTTCTTCGCAGAAGCAGGCAGGCAGTGACTAAATCCCCGGCAACAACACTGCTATTCAAATATTTTCGAGGCCGCATGAACCGAGCTTTCCTAATGGCTAAACAAGCCTTGTGCCATCAGTCTCCAATTTCTAGGTTGACACGCAGCATACACGGAGGACCAGAGCTTCCTGGTTCTATGCACTGTTCTGTTTCCAAAACGGGTGTTGAAGTAAGGTTCCTAGGAGTTTGGAAAGCTTACTAACGTTAAACTAAAGCAGAACAGCGTTGAAGGCCTCAAGGAGCTGCTGCATGCTTCCCGTTTTGTAAGGATATTCAGGGCCTTACATCGAGGCTAGTGCTCCCCTTGACTTTCACTTTAGTTATACAGCAGAGTAGGGTGAGCTTCCAACTAGGAACTGGAAGCACAAGGTTTCTTTCGGGAAAAGTCATTTTCTTAGCAGAAGCAGGCAGGCAGTGACTAAATCCCCGGCAACAACAATGCTTTTCAGGTATCTTCGAGGCCGCATGAACGGAGCTTTCCTAATGGGAAAACAAGCCTTGTGCCATCAGTCTCCAATTTCTAGGTTGACACCCAGCATACACGGAGTACCAGAGCTTCCTGGCTCTATGCAGTGTACTGTTACGGAAACGGGTGCTGTAGCAGGTCCCTAAGCGTCTTGAAAATCTTACGACCGAGAAACTGAAGCAGAACAGTGAAGAAGGCCTCATGGAGCTGCTCCACGCCTCCCGTTTGGCAAGGCAAAAAAGGGCCTTCCTTCTAGGTCAGGGCTCACTTTGACTTTCACTTTAGGAACAGAGCAGAGCAGGGTGAGCTTCCAAATAGGAACTGGAAGCACAAGGTTTCTTTCAGGAAAACTCATTTTCTTTGCAGAAGCAGGCAGGCAGTGACTAAATCCCTGGCAACAACAATGCTTTTCAGGTATCTTCGAGGCCGCATGAACGGAGCTTTCCTATTGGCAAAACAAGCCTTGTGCCATCAGTTTCCTAATTTCTAGGTTGACACACAGCATACTCGGAGGACCCGAGCTTCCTGGCTCTATGCAGTGTACTGTTACCGAAACGGGTGCTGTAGCAGGTTCCTAAGAGTCTTGAAAAGCTTACTACCGTGAAACTGAAGCAGAACACTGAAGAAGGCCTCATGGAGCTGCTCCACGCCTCTCGTTTGGCAAGGCAAATCAGGGCCTTCCTTCGAGGCCAGGGCTCACGTTGACTTTCACTTTAGGTATAGAACAGAGCAGGGTGAGTTTCCAAATAGGAACTGGAAGCACAAGGTTTCTTACCGGAAAACTCAATATCTTCTCAGAACCATGCCGGCAGTGACCTAAACCCTGGCAACAACAGTGCTTTTCAGGTATCTTCGAGGCCGCATGAACGGAGCTTTTCTAATGGGAAAACAAGCCTTGTGCCATCAGTCTCCAATTTCTAGGTTGACACGCAGCATACACGGAGGACCAGAGCTTCCTGGCTCTTTGCAGTGAACTGTTACCGAAACGGGTGCTGTAGCAGGTCCCTAAGAGTCTTGAAAAGCTTACCACTGTGAAACTGAAGCAGAACAGTGAAGAAGGCCTCATGGAGCTGCTCCACGCCTCTCGTTTGGCAAGGCCAATCAGGGCCTTCCTTCGAGGCCAGGGCTCACGTTGACTTTCACTTTAGGTATAGAGCAGAGCAGGGTGAGCTTCCAAATAGGAACTGGAAGCACAAGGTTTCTTACCGGAAAACTCAATATCTTCTCAGAACCATGCCGGCAGTGACTAAAACCCTGGCAACAACAATGCGTTTCAGGTATATTCGAGGCCGCATGAACGGAGCTTTCAGAATGGGAAAACAAGCCTTGTGCCATCAGTCTCCAATTTGTAAGTTCATATGCGGCATACACGCAGGACCAAAGCTTCCTGGCTCTAGGCAGTTTTCTGATACCGAAACGGGTGCTGAAGCAAGGTCTCTAGGATTCTTGGAAAGCTTACTACCGTTAAACTAAAGCAGAACAGCGTTCAAGGACTCATGAAGCTGCTGCATACCTCCCGTTTTGTAAGGATATTCAGGGCCTTACATCGAGGCTAGTGCTCCCCTTGACTTTCATTTAGTTATGGAGCAGAGCAGGGTGAGCTTCCACTAGGAACTGGAAGCACAAGGTTTCTTTCAGGAAAACTCATTTTCTTCGCAGAAGCAGGCAGGCAGTGACTAAATCCCCGGCAACAACAATGCTATTCAGGTATCTTCGAGGCCGCATGAACGGAGCTTTCCTAATGGCTAAACAAGCCTTGTGCCATCAGTCTCCAATTTCTAGGTTGACACGCAGCATACACGGAGGACCAGAGCTTCCTTGCTCTATGCAGTGTTCTGTTACCGAAACGGGTGTTGAACTAATGTTCCTAGGAGTCTTGGAAAGCTACTACCGTTAAACTAAAGCAGAACAGCGTTGAAGGCCTCAAGGAGCTCTTGCATGCCTCCCGTTTTGTAAGGATATTCAGGGCCTTACATCGAGGCTAGTGGTCCCCTTGACTTTCACTTTAGTTAAAGAGAGGAGCAGGGTGAGCTTCCAACTAGGAACTGGAAGCACAAGGTTTCTTTCGGGAAAATCCATTTTCTTAGCAGAAGCATGCAGGCAGTGACTAAATCCCCGGCAACAACAATGCTTTTCAGGTATCTTCAAGGCCACATGAATGGAACTTTCCTATTGGCAAAACAAGCCTTGTGCCATCAGTCTCCAATTTCTAGGTTAACACGCAGCATACACGGAGGACCAGAGCTTCCTGGCTCTATGTAGTGTACTGTTACGGAAACGGGTGCTGTAGCAGGTCCCTAAGCGTCTTGAAAATCTTACGACCGTGAAACTGAGACAGAACAGTGAAGAAGGCCTCATGGAGCTGCTCCACGCCTTCCGTTTGGCAAGACAAAAAAGGGCCTTCCTTCTAGGTCAGGGCTCACTTTGACTTTCACTTTAGGAACAGAGCAGAGCAGGATGAGCTTCCAAATAGGAACTGGAAGCACAAGGTTTCTTTCAGGAAAACTCATTTTCTTTGCAGAAGCAGGCAGGCAGTGACTAAATCCCTGGCAACAACAATGCTTTTCAGGTATCTTCGAGGCCGCATGAACGGAGCTTTCCTATTGGCAAATCAAACCTTGTGCCATCAGTTTCCTAATTTCTAGGTTGACAGGCAGCATACACTGAGGACCAGAGTTTCCTGGCTCTATGCAGTGTACTGTTACCGAAACGGGTGCTGTAGCAGGTCCCTAAGAGTCTTGAGAAGCATACGACCGTGAAACTGAAGCAGAACAGTGAAGAAGGCCTCATGGAGCTGTTCCACGCCTCCCATTTGGCAAGGCCAAAAAGGGCCTTCCTTCGAGGCCAGGGCTCACGTTGACTTTCACTTTAGGTATAGAGCAGAGCAGGGTGAGCTTCCAAATAGGAACTGGAAGCACAAGGTTTCTTACCGGAAAACTCAATATCTTCTCAGAACCATGCCGGCAGTGACTAAAACCCGGGCAACAACAATGCTTTTCAGGTATATTCGAGGCCGCATGAACGGAGCTTTCAGAATGGGCAAACAAGCCTTGTGCCATCAGTCTCCAATTTGTAAGTTCATATGCGGCATACAAGCAGGACCAAAGCTTCCTGGCTCTAGGCAGTTTTCTGACACCCAAACGGGTGCTGAAGCAAGGTCTCTAGGAGTCTTGGAAAGCTTACTACCGTTAAACTAAAGCAGAACAGCGTTCAAGGCCTCATGAAGCTGCTGCATACCTCCCGTTTTGTAAGGATATTCAGGGCCTTACATCGAGGCTAGTGCTCCCCTTGAATTTCATTTAGTTATGGAGCACAGCAGGGTGAGCTTCCAACTAGGAACTGGAAGCACAAGGTTTCTTTCAGGGAAACTCATTGTCTAGGCAGAAGCAGGCAGGCAGTGACTAAATCCCCGGCAACAACCATGCTATTCAGGTATTTTCGAGGCCGCATGAACGGAGATTTCCTAATGGCTAAACAAGCCTTGTGCCATCAGTCTCCAATTTCTAGGTTGACACGCAGCATACACGGAGGACCAGAGCTTCCTGGTTCTATGCACTGTTCTGTTACCGAAACGGGTGATGAAGTAAGGTTCCTAGGAGTCTTGGAAAGCTTACTAACGTTAAACTAAAGCAGAACAGCATTGAAGGCCTCAAGGAGCTGCTGCATGCTTCCCGTTTTGTAAGGATATTCAGGGCCTTACATCGAGGCTAGTGCTCCCCTTGACTTTCACTTTAGTTATACAGCAGAGTAGGGTGAGCTTCCAACTAGGAACTGGAAGCACACGTTTCTTTCGGGAAAAGTCATTTTCTTAGCAGAAGCAGGCAAGCAGTGACTAAATCCCCGGCAACAACAATGCTTTTCAGGTATCTTCGAGGCCACATGAACGGAGCTTTCCTAATGGGAAAACAAGACTTGTGCCATCAGTCTCCAATTTCTAGGTTGACACGCATAATACACGGAGGACCAGAGCTTCCTGGCTCTATGCAGTGTACTGTTACCGAAACGGGTGCTGTAGCAGGTCCCTAAGAGTCTTGAGAAGCATACGACCGTGAAACTGAAGCAGAACAGTGAAGAAGGCCTCATGGAGCTGTTCCACGCCTCCCATTTGGCAAGGCCAAAAAGGGCCTTCCTTCGAGGCCAGGGCTCACGTTGACTTTCACTTTAGGTATAGAGCAGAGCAGGGTGAGCTTCCAAATAGGAATTGGAAGCACAAGGTTTCTTACCGGAAAACTCAATATCTTCTCAGAACCATGCCGGCAGTGACTAAAACCCGGGCAACAACAATGCTTTTCAGGTATATTCGAGGCCGCATGAACGGAGCTTTCAGAATGGGCAAACAAGCCTTGTGCCATTAGTCTCCAATTTGTAAGTTCATATGCGGCATACAAGCAGGACCAAAGCTTCCTGGCTCTAGGCAGTTTTCTGACACCCAAACGGGTGCTGAAGCAAGGTCTCTAGGAGTCTTGGAAAGCTTACTACCGTTAAAGTAAAGCAGAACAGCGTTCAAGGCCTCATGAAGCTGCTGCATACCTCCCGTTTTGTAAGGATATTCAGGGCCTTACATCGAGGCTAGTGCTCCCCTTGAATTTCATTTAGTTATGGAGCACAGCAGGGTGAGCTTCCAACTAGGAACTGGAAGCACAAGGTTTCTTTCAGGGAAACTCATTGTCTAGGCAGAAGCAGGCAGGCAGTGACTAAATCCCCGGCAACAACCATGCTATTCAGGTATTTTCGAGGCCGCATGAACGGAGATTTCCTAATGGCTAAACAAGCCTTGTGCCATCAGTCTCCAATTTCTAGGTTGACACGCAGCATACACGGAGGACCAGAGCTTCCTGGTTCTATGCACTGTTCTGTTACCGAAACGGGTGATGAAGTAAGGTTCCTAGGAGTCTTGGAAAGCTTACTAACGTTAAACTAAAGCAGAACAGCATTGAAGGCCTCAAGGAGCTGCTGCATGCTTCCCGTTTTGTAAGGATATTCAGGGCCTTACATCGAGGCTAGTGCTCCCCTTGACTTTCACTTTAGTTATACAGCAGAGTAGGGTGAGCTTCCAACTAGGAACTGGAAGCACACGTTTCTTTCGGGAAAAGTCATTTTCTTAGCAGAAGCAGGCAAGCAGTGACTAAATCCCCGGCAACAACAATGCTTTTCAGGTATCTTCGAGGCCACATGAACGGAGCTTTCCTAATGGGAAAACAAGACTTGTGCCATCAGTCTCCAAATTCTAGGTTGACACGCAGCATACACGGAGGACCAGAGCTTCCTGGCTCTATGCAGTGTACTGTTACGGAAACGGGTGCTGTAGCAGGTCCCTAAGAGTCTTGAAAATCTTACCACCGTGAAACTGAAGCAGAACAGTGAAGACGGCCTCATGGAGCTGCTCCACGCCTCCCGTTTGGCAAGGCAAAAAAGGGCCTTCCTTCTAGGTCAGGACTCACTTTGACTTTCACTTTAGGAACAGAGCAGAGCAGGGTGAGCTTCCAAATAGGAACTGGAAGTACAAGGTTCTTTCAGGAAAACTCATTTTCTTTGCAGAAACAGGCAGGCAGTGACTAAATCCCTGGCAACAACAATGCTTTTCAGGTATCTTCGAGGCCGCATGAACGGAGCTTTCCTATTGGCAAAACAAGCCTTGTGCCATCAGTTTCCTAATTTCTAGGTTGACACCCAGCATACACGGAGGACCAGAGCTTCCTGGCTCTATGCAGTGTACTGTTACGGAAACGGGTGCTGTAGCAGGTCCCTAAGCGTCTTGAAAATCTTACGACCGTGAAACTGAAGCAGAACAGTGAAGAAGGCCTCATGGAGCTGCTCCACGCCTCCCGTTTGGCAAGACAAATCAGGGCCTTCCTTCGAGGCTATGGCTCACGTTGACTTTCACTTTAGGTATAGAGCCGAGCAGGGTGAGCTTCCAACTGGGAACTGGAAGCTCAAGGTTTCTTACCGAAAACTCAATATCTTCTCAGAACCCTGCCAGCAGTGACTAAAACCCGGGCAACAACAATGCTTTTCAGGTATATTCGAGGCCACATGAACGGAGCTTTCAGAATGGGCAAACAAGCCTTGTGCCATCAGTCTCCAATTTGTAAGTTTATATGCGGCATACACGCAGGACCAAAGCTTCCTGGCTCTAGGCAGTTTTCTGACACCCAAACGTGTGCTGAAGCAAGGTCTCTAGGAGTCTTGGAAAGCTTACTACCGTTAAACTAAAGCAGAAATGCGTTCAAGGCCTCATGAAGCTGCTGCATACCTCCCGTTTTGTAAGGATATTCAGGGCCTTACATCGAGGCTAGTGCTCCCCTTGACTTTCATTTAATTATGGAGCAGAGCAGTGTGAGCTTCCAACTAGGAACTGGAAGCACAAGGTTTCTTTCAGGAAAACTCATTTTCTTCGCAGAAGCAGGCAGGCAGTCACTAAATCCCCGGCAACAACAATGCTATTCAGGTATCTCCGAGGCCGCATGAACGGAGCTTTCCTAATGGCTAAACAAGCCTTGTGCCATCAGCCTCCAATTTCTAGGTTGACACGCAGCATACACGGAGGAACAGAGCTTCCTGGCTCTATGCAGTGTTCTGTTACCGAAACGGGTGTTGAACTAATGTTCCTAGGAGTCTTGGAAAGCTACTACCGTTAAACTAAAGCAGAACAGCGTTGAAGGCCTCAAGGAGCTCTTGCATGCCTCCCGTTTTGTAAGGATATTCAGGGCCTTACATCGAGGCTAGTGGTCCCCTTGACTTTCACTTTAGTTAAAGAGAGGCGCTGGGTGAGCTTCCAACTAAGAACTGGAAACACAAGGTTTCTTTCGGGAAAACTCATTTTCTTAGCAGAAGCAGGCAGGCAGTGACTAAATCCCCGGCAACAACAATGCTTTTCAGGTAACTTCAAGGCCGCATGAATGGAACTTTCCTTTTGGCAAAACAACCCTTGTGCCATCAGTCTCCAATTTCTAGGTTAACACGCAGCATACACGGAGGACTAGAGCTTCCTGGCTCTATGCAGTGTACTGTTACGGAAACGGGTGCTGTAGCAGGTCCCTAAGCGTCTTGAAAATCTTACGACCGTGAAACTGAAGCAGAACAGTGAAGAAGGCCTCATGGAGCTGCTCCACACCTCCCGTTTGGCAAGGCAAAAGAGGGCCCTCCTTCTAGGTCAGGGCTCACTTTGACTTTCACTTTAGGAACAGAGCAGAGCAGGGTGAGCTTCCAAATAGGAACTGGAAGCACAAGGTTTCTTTCAGGAAAACTCATTTTCTTTGCAGAAGCAGGCAGGCAGTGACTAAATCCCTGGCAACAACAATGCTTTTCAGGTATCTTCGAGGCCGCATGAACGGAGCTTTCCTATTGGCAAATCAAACCTTGTGCCATCAGTTTCCTAATTTCTAGGTTGACAGGCAGCATACACTGAGGACCAGAGCTTCCTGGCTCTATGCAGTGTACTGTTACCGAAACGGGTGCTGTAGCAGGTCCCTAAGAGTCTTGAAAAGCTTACTACCGTGAAACTGAAGCAGAACACTGAAGAAGGCCTCATGGAGCTGCTCCACGCCTCTCGTTTGGCAAGGCAAATCAGGGCCTTCCTTCGAGGCCAGGGCTCACGTTGACTTTCACTTTAGGTATAGAGCAGAGCAGGGTGAGCTTCCAAATAGGAACTGGAAGCACAAGGTTTCTTACCGGAAAACTCAATATCTTCTCAGAACCATGCTGGCAGTGACCTAAACCCTGGCAACAACAGTGCTTTTCAGGTATCTTCGAGGCCGCATGAACGGAGCTTTTCTAATGGGAAAACAAGCCTTGTGCCATCAGTCTCCAATTTCTAGGTTGACACGCAGAATACACGGAGGACCAGAGCTTCCTGGCTCTTTGCAGTGAACTGTTACCGAAACGGGTGCTGTAGCAGGTCCCTAAGAGTCTTGAAAAGCTTACTACCGTGAAACTGAAGCAGAACACTGAAGAAGGCCTCATGGAGCTGCTCCACGCCTCTCGTTTGGCAAGGCCAATCAGGGCCTTCCTTCGAGGCCAGGGCTCACGTTGACTTTCACTTTAGGTATAGAGCAGAGCAGGGTGAGCTTCCAAATAGGAACTGGAAGCACAAGGTTTCTTACCGGAAAACTCAATATCTTCTCAGAACCATGCCGGCAGTGACTAAAACCCGGGCAAGAACAATGATTTTCAGGTATATTCGAGGCCCCATGAACCGAGCTTTCAGAATGGGCAAACAAGCCTTGTGCCATCAGTCTCCAATTTGTAAGTTCATATGCGGCATACACGCAGGACCAAAGCTTCCTGGCTCTAGGCAGTTTTCTGACACCCAAACGGGTGCTGAAGCAAGGTCTCTAGGAGTCTTGGAAAGCTTACTACCGTTAAACTAAAGCAGAACAGCGTTCAAGGCCTCATGAAGCTGCTGCATACCTCCCGTTTTGTAAGGATATTCAGGGCCTTACATCGAGGCTAGTGCTCCCCTTGACTTTCATTTAGTTATGGAGCAGAGCAGGGTGAGCTTCCAACTAGGAACTGGAAGCACAAGGTTTCTTTCAGGAAAACTCATTTTCTTCGCAGAAGCAGGCAGGCAGTGACTAAATCCCCGGCAACAACAATGCTATTCAGGTATTTTCGAGGCCGCATGAACAGAGCTTTCCTAATGGCTAAACAAGCCTTGTGCCATCAGTCTCCAATTTCTAGGTTGACACACAGCATACACGGAGGACCAGAGCTTCCTGGTTCTATGCACTGTTCTGTTACCGAAACGGGTGTTGAAGTAAGGTTCCTAGGAGTCTTGGAAAGCTTACTAACGTTAAACTAAAGCAGAACAGCGTTGAAGGCCTCAAGGAGCTGCTGCATGCTTCCCGTTTTGTAAGGATATTCAGGGCCTTACATCGAGGCTAGTGCTCCCCTTGACTTTCACTTTAGTTATACAGCAGAGTAGGGTGAGCCTCCAACTAGGAACTGGAAGCACAAGGTTTCTTTCGGGAAAAGTCATTTTCTTAGCAGAAGCAGGCAGGCAGTGACTAAATCCCCGGCAACAACAATGCTTTTCAGGTATCTTCGAGGCCGCATGAACGGAGCTTTTCTAATGGGAAAACAAGCCTTGTGCCATCAGTCTCCAATTTCTAGGTTGACACGCAGCATACACGGAGGACCAGAGCTTCCTGGCTCTTTGCAGTGAACTGTTACCGAAACGGGTGCTGTAGCAGGTCCCTAAGAGTCTTGAAAATCTTACCACCGTGAAACTGAAGCAAAACAGTGAAGAAGGCCTCATGGAGCTGCTCCACGCCTCTCGTTTGGCAAGGCCAATCAGGGCCTTCCTTCGAGGCCAGGGCTCACGTTGACTTTCACTTTAGGTATAGAGCAGAGCAGGGTGAGCTTCCAAATAGGAACTGGAAGCACAAGGTTTCTTACCGGAAAACTCAATATCTTCTCAGAACCATGCCGGCAGTGACTAAAACCCGGGCAAGAACAATGCTTTTCAGGTATATTCGAGGCCCCATGAACGGAGCTTTCAGAATGGGCAAACAAGCCTTGTGCCATCAGTCTCCAATTTGTAAGTTCATATGCGGCATACACGCAGGACCAAAGCTTCCTGGCTCTAGGCAGTTTTCTGACACCCAAACGGGTGCTGAAGCAAGGTCTCTAGGAGACTTGGAAAGCTTACTACCGTTAAACTAAAGCAGAGCAGCGTTCAAGGCCTCATGAAGCTGCTGCATACCTCCCGTTTTGTAAGGATATTCAGGGCCTTACATCGAGGCTAGTGCTCCCCTTGACTTTCATTAAGTTATGGAGCAGCAGGGTGAGCTTCCAACTAGGAACTGGAAGCACAAGGTTTCTTTCAGGAAAACTCATTTTCTTCGCAGAAGCAGGCAGGCAGTGACTAAATCCCCGGCAACAACAATGCTATTCAAATATTTTCGAGGCCGCATGAACCGAGCTTTCCTAATGGCTAAACAAGCCTTGTGCCATCAGTCTCCAATTTCTAGATTGACACGCAGCATACACGGAGGACCAGAGCTTCCTGGTTCTATGCACTGTTCTGTTTCCGAAACGGGTGTTGAAGTAAGGTTCCTAGTAGTTTGGAAAGCTTACAAACGTTTAACTAAAGCAGAACAGCGTTGAAGGCCTCAAGGAGCTGCTGCATGCTTCCCGTTTTGTAAGGATATTCAGGGCCTTACATCGAGGCTACTGCTCCCCTTGACTTTCACTTTAGTTATACAGCAGAGTAGGGTGAGCTTCCAACTAGGAACTGGAAGCACAAGGTTTCTTTCGGGAAAACTCATTTTCTTAGCAGAAGCAGGCAGGCAGTGACTAAATCCCCGGCAACAAAAATGCTTTTCAGGTATCTTCAAGGCCGCATGAATGGAACTTTCCTATTGGTAAAACAAGCCTTGTGCCATCAGTCTCCAATTTCTAGGTTAACACGCAGCATACACGGAGGACCAGAGCTTCCTGGCTCTATGTAGTGTACTGTTACGGAAACGGGTGCTATAGCAGGTCCCTAAGCGTCTTGAAAATCTTACGACCGTGAAACTGAAGCAGAACAGTGAAGAAGGCCTCATGGAGCTGCTCCACGCCTCCCGTTTGGCAAGACAAAAAACGGCCTTCCTTCTAGGTCAGGGCTCACTTTGACTTTCACTTTAGGAACAGAGCAGAGCAGGGTGAGCTTCCAAATAGGAACTGGAAGCACAAGGTTTCTTTCAGGAAAAGTCATTTTCTTTACAGAAGCAGGCAGGCAGTGACTAAATCCCTGGCAACAACAATGCTTTTCAGGTATCTTCGAGGCCGCATGAACGGAGCTTTTCTAATGGGAAAACAAGCCTTGTGCCATCAGTCTCCAATTTCTAGGTTGACACGCAGCATACACGGAGGACCAGAGCTTCCTGGCTCTTTGCAGTGAACTGTTACCGAAAGGGGTGCGGTAGCAGGTCCCTAAGAGTCTTGAAAAGCTTACGACCGTGAAACTGAAGCAGAACAGTGAAGAAGGCCTCATGGAGCTGCTCCACGCCTCTCGTTTGGCAAGGCCAATCAGGGCCTTCCTTCGAGGCCAGGGCTCACGTTGACTTTCACTTTAGGTATAGAGCAGAGCAGGGTGAGCTTCCAAATAGGAACTGGAAGCACAAGGTTTCTTACCGGAAAACTCAATATCTTCTCAGAACCATGCCGGCAGTGACTAAAACCCGGGCAAGAACAATGCTTTTCAGGTATATGCGAGGCCCCATGAACGGAGCTTTCAGAATGGGCAAACAAGCCTTGTGCCATCAGTCTCCAATTTGTAAGTTCATATGCGGCATACACGCAGGACCAAAGCTTCCTGGCTCTAGGCAGTTTTCTGACACCCAAACGGGTGCTGAAGCAAGGTCTCTAGGAGTCTTGGAAAGCTTACTACCGTTAAACTAAAGCAGAGCAGCGTTCAAGGCCTCATGAAGCTGCTGCATACCTCCCGTTTT
>NW_028124094.1:0-26516 GCF_965194825.1 Balaenoptera physalus | reverse complement strand
TTGATGACAGGGGTCATGGATTATTCTGATAACAAGGTTCATAAAGCAATTTGATGACATGGGTCATGGAGCATTGTCTTGACACGGGCATGGAGCATTGTAATGATAGGATATCTGGAGCATTGTGATGAAAAGGGGATGGAGCATTTTGATGACAGGGTCCAAGGAGCATTGTGCTGACAATGGCATGGAGCATTGTGATGAAAAGGGTACTGGAGCACTGTGAGGAAAGGAGTCATGGATCAATGTGATGACAGGGGTCATGGAGCTTTGTGATGACAACGGTCATGGAGCACTGTGATGACAGTGGTCATGGAGCTTTGTGATGACAAGCGTCATGGATCATTGGGATGACAGGGGTCATGGAGCTTTGTGATGACAAGGGTCATGGATCATTGTGATGACAGGGGTCATGGAGCTTTGTGATGACAAGGTTCATGGAGCATTGTGATGACACGGTCAAGGAACATTGCGATGACAAGAATTCTGGAGCATTGTGATGAAAGGGCATGGAGCATTGTGATTAAAGGTGACAAGGAGCATTGTGATGATATGGGCAGAGAACTTTGTGATGACAGGGGTCATGGAGCATTGTGATGAAAAGTGCCATCGAATATTGTGCTGACAGGGATCATGGAGCATTTTGGTAAGAGAGGCCTTGGAGATTTGTGAAGGCAGGCGTCATGGGGCATTGTGATGACAGCGGTCTTGGAGCATTGTGATGAAAGGGGTCATGGAGCACTGTGATTACAGGAGCCATGGAGCATTGTGAATACAAAGACTATGGAGCATTGAGACGACAGGGTTCATGGAGCATTGTGATGAAAGTGATCATGGATCATTGTGATGACAAGTGTCCTGGAACCTTGTGATGACACGGTTCATGGAGCATTGTGATGACAAGGACCATGGCGAATTGTGATGACATCTGTCATGGGGCATTGTGATGACAGTGGTAATCTAGAATTGTGATGAAAGTTATCATGGAGCACTGTGATGACAGGGGCCATGGAACATTGTGATGACAAAGGCCATGGAGCATTGTGATGACAAGCGTCATGGGGCATTTTGATGACATTGGCATGGAGCATTATGATGACAAGAGTTCTGGAGCATTTTGATGACAAGGGCATGGAGAATTGTGATGACAGGGGCCATGGAACATTGTGATGACAAAGGCCATGGAGCATTGGGATGACAAGTGTCATGGGGCATTTTGATGACATTGGCATGGAGCATTATGATGACAAGAGTTCTGGAGAATTTTGATGACAAGGGCATGGAGCATTGTGATGACAGGGCCCATGGAGCATTGCGATGAAAAGGGCAGGGAAAACTGTGATGACTGGGTTCATGGAGCATTGTGATGAAAGGGGCCATGGAGCATTGAGATGACAGGCGTCATGAGGCATGGTGATGACACTGGTCATGGAGCATTGTGATCAAAGAGATCATGGAGCAATATGATAACAGGGGCCATGGAGCATTGTGATGACAGGTGTATTGGAGCATTGTGATGAAAGTAGTCATGGATCATTGTGATGACATGTGTCCTGGAACACTGTGATGACACAGTTCATCGAGTATTGTGATGACAAGGGTCATAGCGAATTGTGATGACAGGTGTCATGGGGCATTGTGATGACATTGATCATCTAGGAATTGTGATGAAACGTAACATGGAGCACTGTGATGACTGGGGGCATGAAGCTTTGTTATGAAAATTGTCCTGGATTATGTGATGACAGCAGTCATGGAGAATTGTGATGACAGGGATTATGCAGCATTGTGTTGACAAGGCTATGGACTATTGTGATGACAATGGTCATGGAGCAATGTGATGAAAGTTTTCATGGAACATCGTGATGAAAAGTGCCTGGGAGCATTGTGACGATAAAGGCCAAGGAGCATTGTGATGACAAGTGTCATGGAGCATTGTAATGAAAGGTTTCATTGTGCACTGTGATGACAAGGGGGATGGAGTATTGTGATGAAACTGGTCCTGGAGCATTGTGATAACAGAAGCCGTGGAGCATTGTGATGACAGGCATCATGGAGCATTGTGAAGAAAAGGACGATGGGGAATTGTAATGACAATAGAGAAATGTGATGAAAATGGTCAGCAAGCATAGTGATTAAAGTGGTCATTGAGAATTGTGATGAAAAGTGACATAGAGCATTGTGATGACAAAGGTCAGGGAGAACTGTGATGACCAGGGTCATGTAGCATTGTGATGACACGGTCATGGAACATTGTGATGACAAGAATTCTGGAGCATTGTGATGACAAGGGCCATGGAGCATTGTGATGCCACGGTCATGGAACATTGTGATGACAAGAATTCTGGAGCATTGTGAGGAAAAAGTCATGGAGCACTTTGATTATAGGGGACATGGAACATTGTGATGACAAAGGCTATGGAGCACTGTGGTGACAGGTGTCATGGAGCATTGAGATGAAACGGGTCATGGACCATTATGATGACAGTGGTCATGGAGAATTGTGATGACAGTGGCCACGGGGAATTTGGATGAAAGGCGTACTGGAGCATTTTGAGGAAATGTTTCATGGAGACTTGTGATGACAAGGGCAGTTGAGCATCATGATGACAGGGGTCATGGGGCATTGTGCTGAAAGCGGTCATGGAGCATTGCGATGAAAAGCGCTATGGAGCATTGTGATGACAAGGGCCATGGAGCAATGTGAATACAAGGGACATGGAGCCTTGTGATGACAAGGGTCATGGATCATTGTAAAAACAGATATCTTTGGGCATTGTGATGACAGGGGCATGGAGCATTTTTATGTAAGTTGCCATGGACAATTGTGATGAAAGGGATCATGTGGATTTGTAATGACAAGGGCCATGGAGCATTGGGATGAAACAAATCTTGGAGTATTTTGATGAGAGTTGTCATGGAACATTGCGATGAAAAGCACCAAGGAACATTGTGATGACAAGGGCCATCGAGCATTGTGATGACAAGTGTCATGGAGCATTGTGATGACAGGTGTCATGGAGCATCGTGATGACAAATGCCATGGAGAATTGTGATAAGAGGTGGCATTGGGCATTGTGATGAAAGGGGTCATGGAGTACTGTGATTACAGGGGCCATGGAGCATTGTGATAACAAGTGACATGGAGAATAGTGATGACAGGCGTCATAGAGCATTGTGATGACAAGTGCCATTTAGCATTTTGATGACAGGAGTCATCAGGCATTGTGTTGACAGGAGTCACGGAGCATTGTGATGACATGGGCCATGGAGCATTGTGAAGACAAGATTCGTGGAGCATTGTGATGACACGGGCATGAAGCATGGTGATGAAAACAGACCTGGAGCATTGTGATGACAAGGGCATGGAGCATTGTGATTACAGGAGACATGGAACATTGTGATGTTATTGGCAGGGATCGTTGTGATTACAGGGATCATAGAGCATTGTGATGACAACTGTCATGCAATATTTTGCTGACACAGATCATGGAGCATTTTGATGAGAGTGGCCTTGGAGCACAGTGATGAGAAACGTCATGGGTCATTACGGTGACAGTGGTCAAGGAGCATTGTGATGAAAGTGTTCATGGAGCAATGCGATTATCGGGACAATGGAACATTGGGAATACAAAGGCCATGGAGCATTGAGATAACAGAGTTCATGGGGCATTGTGATGAATGTTGTCATGGATCTCTTTGATGACAAGTGTCCTGAAACCTAGTGATGACACGGTTCATACAGCATTGAGATAACAAGGGCCAAGGCGAATTGTGATGACACGTGTCTTGGGGCATTGTGATGACATTGGTCACCTTGCATTGTGATGACAATGGTCATGTAGAATTTTGATTAAAGTTACCATGGATCACTGTGATGCCAAAGGCCAAGGAACATTTTGATGACAAATGTCATTGAGCAATGGGATGACACGGGAATGGAGTATTATGCTGACAAGTGTTCTGGAGCATTGTGATTACAGGGGCCATGGAGCATTGTGATGACAAAGGCATGGAGCATTGTGATGACAGGGGTCATTGAGCATTGTGATTACAAGACCATGAGGCATTGTGATGACAGGGGCCTTGGAGCATTGTGATGACAATGGTCATCAAGCATAGTGATGACAGGGGTCATAGAGCATTGTGATGAGAAAGACCATGGAGCATGGTGATGACAGAGGCCATGGAACATTGTGGTGACAAGGCCATGTACCACTGTGATTACAAGGGTCATGGAGCATTGTGATGACAAGAGCAGGGAACCTTGTGGTGACCAGGGTCATGGAGACTTTTGATGACAACTTTCATGGAACGTTGTGATGACAGGGTTCATGGACCATTGTGTTGAAAGGGAACATGGAGCAGTGTGATTACAGGGTCCATGGAGCATTGTGAATACATAGGCCATGGAACAATGTGATGACAGGGGTCATGGTGCATTGTGATGACAGGGTCATGGAGCATTGTGATTACAGGTGTTAAGGGGCACTGTGATGACAGGGGGCATGGAGCATTGTGATGAAAATTGTCCTGGAGCATTGTGATGACAGCGGTCACAGAGAGTTGGGATGAAAGGTATCATGCAGCATTGTGATGACAACTGTCATGGATCATTTTGATGACAGGGGTCATGGATTATTCTGATAACAAGGTTCATAAAGCAATTTGATGACATGGGTCATGGAGCATTGTCTTGACACGGGCATGGAGCATTGTAATGATAGGATATCTGGAGCATTGTGATGAAAAGGGGATGGAGCATTTTGATGACAGGGTCCAAGGAGCATTGTGCTGACAATGGCATGGAGCATTGTGATGAAAAGGGTACTGGAGCACTGTGAGGAAAGGAGTCATGGATCAATGTGATGACAGGGGTCATGGAGCTTTGTGATGACAACGGTCATGGAGCACTGTGATGACAGTGGTCATGGAGCTTTGTGATGACAAGCGTCATGGATCATTGGGATGACAGGGGTCATGGAGCTTTGTGATGACAAGGGTCATGGATCATTGTGATGACAGGGGTCATGGAGCTTTGTGATGACAAGGTTCATGGAGCATTGTGATGACACGGTCAAGGAACATTGCGATGACAAGAATTCTGGAGCATTGTGATGAAAGGGCATGGAGCATTGTGATTAAAGGTGACAAGGAGCATTGTGATGATATGGGCAGAGAACTTTGTGATGACAGGGGTCATGGAGCATTGTGATGAAAAGTGCCATCGAATATTGTGCTGACAGGGATCATGGAGCATTTTGGTAAGAGAGGCCTTGGAGATTTGTGAAGGCAGGCGTCATGGGGCATTGTGATGACAGCGGTCTTGGAGCATTGTGATGAAAGGGGTCATGGAGCACTGTGATTACAGGAGCCATGGAGCATTGTGAATACAAAGACTATGGAGCATTGAGACGACAGGGTTCATGGAGCATTGTGATGAAAGTGATCATGGATCATTGTGATGACAAGTGTCCTGGAACCTTGTGATGACACGGTTCATGGAGCATTGTGATGACAAGGACCATGGCGAATTGTGATGACATCTGTCATGGGGCATTGTGATGACAGTGGTAATCTAGAATTGTGATGAAAGTTATCATGGAGCACTGTGATGACAGGGGCCATGGAACATTGTGATGACAAAGGCCATGGAGCATTGTGATGACAAGCGTCATGGGGCATTTTGATGACATTGGCATGGAGCATTATGATGACAAGAGTTCTGGAGCATTTTGATGACAAGGGCATGGAGAATTGTGATGACAGGGGCCATGGAACATTGTGATGACAAAGGCCATGGAGCATTGGGATGACAAGTGTCATGGGGCATTTTGATGACATTGGCATGGAGCATTATGATGACAAGAGTTCTGGAGAATTTTGATGACAAGGGCATGGAGCATTGTGATGACAGGGCCCATGGAGCATTGCGATGAAAAGGGCAGGGAAAACTGTGATGACTGGGTTCATGGAGCATTGTGATGAAAGGGGCCATGGAGCATTGAGATGACAGGCGTCATGAGGCATGGTGATGACACTGGTCATGGAGCATTGTGATCAAAGAGATCATGGAGCAATATGATAACAGGGGCCATGGAGCATTGTGATGACAGGTGTATTGGAGCATTGTGATGAAAGTAGTCATGGATCATTGTGATGACATGTGTCCTGGAACACTGTGATGACACAGTTCATCGAGTATTGTGATGACAAGGGTCATAGCGAATTGTGATGACAGGTGTCATGGGGCATTGTGATGACATTGATCATCTAGGAATTGTGATGAAACGTAACATGGAGCACTGTGATGACTGGGGGCATGAAGCTTTGTTATGAAAATTGTCCTGGATTATGTGATGACAGCAGTCATGGAGAATTGTGATGACAGGGATTATGCAGCATTGTGTTGACAAGGCTATGGACTATTGTGATGACAATGGTCATGGAGCAATGTGATGAAAGTTTTCATGGAACATCGTGATGAAAAGTGCCTGGGAGCATTGTGACGATAAAGGCCAAGGAGCATTGTGATGACAAGTGTCATGGAGCATTGTAATGAAAGGTTTCATTGTGCACTGTGATGACAAGGGGGATGGAGTATTGTGATGAAACTGGTCCTGGAGCATTGTGATAACAGAAGCCGTGGAGCATTGTGATGACAGGCATCATGGAGCATTGTGAAGAAAAGGACGATGGGGAATTGTAATGACAATAGAGAAATGTGATGAAAATGGTCAGCAAGCATAGTGATTAAAGTGGTCATTGAGAATTGTGATGAAAAGTGACATAGAGCATTGTGATGACAAAGGTCAGGGAGAACTGTGATGACCAGGGTCATGTAGCATTGTGATGACACGGTCATGGAACATTGTGATGACAAGAATTCTGGAGCATTGTGATGACAAGGGCCATGGAGCATTGTGATGCCACGGTCATGGAACATTGTGATGACAAGAATTCTGGAGCATTGTGAGGAAAAAGTCATGGAGCACTTTGATTATAGGGGACATGGAACATTGTGATGACAAAGGCTATGGAGCACTGTGGTGACAGGTGTCATGGAGCATTGAGATGAAACGGGTCATGGACCATTATGATGACAGTGGTCATGGAGAATTGTGATGACAGTGGCCACGGGGAATTTGGATGAAAGGCGTACTGGAGCATTTTGAGGAAATGTTTCATGGAGACTTGTGATGACAAGGGCAGTTGAGCATCATGATGACAGGGGTCATGGGGCATTGTGCTGAAAGCGGTCATGGAGCATTGCGATGAAAAGCGCTATGGAGCATTGTGATGACAAGGGCCATGGAGCAATGTGAATACAAGGGACATGGAGCCTTGTGATGACAAGGGTCATGGATCATTGTAAAAACAGATATCTTTGGGCATTGTGATGACAGGGGCATGGAGCATTTTTATGTAAGTTGCCATGGACAATTGTGATGAAAGGGATCATGTGGATTTGTAATGACAAGGGCCATGGAGCATTGGGATGAAACAAATCTTGGAGTATTTTGATGAGAGTTGTCATGGAACATTGCGATGAAAAGCACCAAGGAACATTGTGATGACAAGGGCCATCGAGCATTGTGATGACAAGTGTCATGGAGCATTGTGATGACAGGTGTCATGGAGCATCGTGATGACAAATGCCATGGAGAATTGTGATAAGAGGTGGCATTGGGCATTGTGATGAAAGGGGTCATGGAGTACTGTGATTACAGGGGCCATGGAGCATTGTGATAACAAGTGACATGGAGAATAGTGATGACAGGCGTCATAGAGCATTGTGATGACAAGTGCCATTTAGCATTTTGATGACAGGAGTCATCAGGCATTGTGTTGACAGGAGTCACGGAGCATTGTGATGACATGGGCCATGGAGCATTGTGAAGACAAGATTCGTGGAGCATTGTGATGACACGGGCATGAAGCATGGTGATGAAAACAGACCTGGAGCATTGTGATGACAAGGGCATGGAGCATTGTGATTACAGGAGACATGGAACATTGTGATGTTATTGGCAGGGATCGTTGTGATTACAGGGATCATAGAGCATTGTGATGACAACTGTCATGCAATATTTTGCTGACACAGATCATGGAGCATTTTGATGAGAGTGGCCTTGGAGCACAGTGATGAGAAACGTCATGGGTCATTACGGTGACAGTGGTCAAGGAGCATTGTGATGAAAGTGTTCATGGAGCAATGCGATTATCGGGACAATGGAACATTGGGAATACAAAGGCCATGGAGCATTGAGATAACAGAGTTCATGGGGCATTGTGATGAATGTTGTCATGGATCTCTTTGATGACAAGTGTCCTGAAACCTAGTGATGACACGGTTCATACAGCATTGAGATAACAAGGGCCAAGGCGAATTGTGATGACACGTGTCTTGGGGCATTGTGATGACATTGGTCACCTTGCATTGTGATGACAATGGTCATGTAGAATTTTGATTAAAGTTACCATGGATCACTGTGATGCCAAAGGCCAAGGAACATTTTGATGACAAATGTCATTGAGCAATGGGATGACACGGGAATGGAGTATTATGCTGACAAGTGTTCTGGAGCATTGTGATTACAGGGGCCATGGAGCATTGTGATGACAAAGGCATGGAGCATTGTGATGACAGGGGTCATTGAGCATTGTGATTACAAGACCATGAGGCATTGTGATGACAGGGGCCTTGGAGCATTGTGATGACAATGGTCATCAAGCATAGTGATGACAGGGGTCATAGAGCATTGTGATGAGAAAGACCATGGAGCATGGTGATGACAGAGGCCATGGAACATTGTGGTGACAAGGCCATGTACCACTGTGATTACAAGGGTCATGGAGCATTGTGATGACAAGAGCAGGGAACCTTGTGGTGACCAGGGTCATGGAGACTTTTGATGACAACTTTCATGGAACGTTGTGATGACAGGGTTCATGGACCATTGTGTTGAAAGGGAACATGGAGCAGTGTGATTACAGGGTCCATGGAGCATTGTGAATACATAGGCCATGGAACAATGTGATGACAGGGGTCATGGTGCATTGTGATGACAGGGTCATGGAGCATTGTGATTACAGGTGTTAAGGGGCACTGTGATGACAGGGGGCATGGAGCATTGTGATGAAAATTGTCCTGGAGCATTGTGATGACAGCGGTCACAGAGAGTTGGGATGAAAGGTATCATGCAGCATTGTGATGACAACTGTCATGGATCATTTTGATGACAGGGGTCATGGATTATTCTGATAACAAGGTTCATAAAGCAATTTGATGACATGGGTCATGGAGCATTGTCTTGACACGGGCATGGAGCATTGTAATGATAGGATATCTGGAGCATTGTGATGAAAAGGGGATGGAGCATTTTGATGACAGGGTCCAAGGAGCATTGTGCTGACAATGGCATGGAGCATTGTGATGAAAAGGGTACTGGAGCACTGTGAGGAAAGGAGTCATGGATCAATGTGATGACAGGGGTCATGGAGCTTTGTGATGACAACGGTCATGGAGCACTGTGATGACAGTGGTCATGGAGCTTTGTGATGACAAGCGTCATGGATCATTGGGATGACAGGGGTCATGGAGCTTTGTGATGACAAGGGTCATGGATCATTGTGATGACAGGGGTCATGGAGCTTTGTGATGACAAGGTTCATGGAGCATTGTGATGACACGGTCAAGGAACATTGCGATGACAAGAATTCTGGAGCATTGTGATGAAAGGGCATGGAGCATTGTGATTAAAGGTGACAAGGAGCATTGTGATGATATGGGCAGAGAACTTTGTGATGACAGGGGTCATGGAGCATTGTGATGAAAAGTGCCATCGAATATTGTGCTGACAGGGATCATGGAGCATTTTGGTAAGAGAGGCCTTGGAGATTTGTGAAGGCAGGCGTCATGGGGCATTGTGATGACAGCGGTCTTGGAGCATTGTGATGAAAGGGGTCATGGAGCACTGTGATTACAGGAGCCATGGAGCATTGTGAATACAAAGACTATGGAGCATTGAGACGACAGGGTTCATGGAGCATTGTGATGAAAGTGATCATGGATCATTGTGATGACAAGTGTCCTGGAACCTTGTGATGACACGGTTCATGGAGCATTGTGATGACAAGGACCATGGCGAATTGTGATGACATCTGTCATGGGGCATTGTGATGACAGTGGTAATCTAGAATTGTGATGAAAGTTATCATGGAGCACTGTGATGACAGGGGCCATGGAACATTGTGATGACAAAGGCCATGGAGCATTGTGATGACAAGCGTCATGGGGCATTTTGATGACATTGGCATGGAGCATTATGATGACAAGAGTTCTGGAGCATTTTGATGACAAGGGCATGGAGAATTGTGATGACAGGGGCCATGGAACATTGTGATGACAAAGGCCATGGAGCATTGGGATGACAAGTGTCATGGGGCATTTTGATGACATTGGCATGGAGCATTATGATGACAAGAGTTCTGGAGAATTTTGATGACAAGGGCATGGAGCATTGTGATGACAGGGCCCATGGAGCATTGCGATGAAAAGGGCAGGGAAAACTGTGATGACTGGGTTCATGGAGCATTGTGATGAAAGGGGCCATGGAGCATTGAGATGACAGGCGTCATGAGGCATGGTGATGACACTGGTCATGGAGCATTGTGATCAAAGAGATCATGGAGCAATATGATAACAGGGGCCATGGAGCATTGTGATGACAGGTGTATTGGAGCATTGTGATGAAAGTAGTCATGGATCATTGTGATGACATGTGTCCTGGAACACTGTGATGACACAGTTCATCGAGTATTGTGATGACAAGGGTCATAGCGAATTGTGATGACAGGTGTCATGGGGCATTGTGATGACATTGATCATCTAGGAATTGTGATGAAACGTAACATGGAGCACTGTGATGACTGGGGGCATGAAGCTTTGTTATGAAAATTGTCCTGGATTATGTGATGACAGCAGTCATGGAGAATTGTGATGACAGGGATTATGCAGCATTGTGTTGACAAGGCTATGGACTATTGTGATGACAATGGTCATGGAGCAATGTGATGAAAGTTTTCATGGAACATCGTGATGAAAAGTGCCTGGGAGCATTGTGACGATAAAGGCCAAGGAGCATTGTGATGACAAGTGTCATGGAGCATTGTAATGAAAGGTTTCATTGTGCACTGTGATGACAAGGGGGATGGAGTATTGTGATGAAACTGGTCCTGGAGCATTGTGATAACAGAAGCCGTGGAGCATTGTGATGACAGGCATCATGGAGCATTGTGAAGAAAAGGACGATGGGGAATTGTAATGACAATAGAGAAATGTGATGAAAATGGTCAGCAAGCATAGTGATTAAAGTGGTCATTGAGAATTGTGATGAAAAGCGACATAGAGCATTGTGATGACAAAGGTCAGGGAGAACTGTGATGACCAGGGTCATGTAGCATTGTGATGACACGGTCATGGAACATTGTGATGACAAGAATTCTGGAGCATTGTGATGACAAGGGCCATGGAGCATTGTGATGCCACGGTCATGGAACATTGTGATGACAAGAATTCTGGAGCATTGTGAGGAAAAAGTCATGGAGCACTTTGATTATAGGGGACATGGAACATTGTGATGACAAAGGCTATGGAGCACTGTGGTGACAGGTGTCATGGAGCATTGAGATGAAACGGGTCATGGACCATTATGATGACAGTGGTCATGGAGAATTGTGATGACAGTGGCCACGGGGAATTTGGATGAAAGGCGTACTGGAGCATTTTGAGGAAATGTTTCATGGAGACTTGTGATGTCAAGGGCAGTTGAGCATCATGATGACAGGGGTCATGGGGCATTGTGCTGAAAGCGGTCATGGAGCATTGCGATGAAAAGCGCTATGGAGCATTGTGATGACAAGGGCCATGGAGCAATGTGAATACAAGGGACATGGAGCCTTGTGATGACAAGGGTCATGGATCATTGTAAAAACAGATATCTTTGGGCATTGTGATGACAGGGGCATGGAGCATTTTTATGTAAGTTGCCATGGACAATTGTGATGAAAGGGATCATGTGGATTTGTAATGACAAGGGCCATGGAGCATTGGGATGAAACAAATCTTGGAGTATTTTGATGAGAGTTGTCATGGAACATTGCGATGAAAAGCACCAAGGAACATTGTGATGACAAGGGCCATCGAGCATTGTGATGACAAGTGTCATGGAGCATTGTGATGACAGGTGTCATGGAGCATCGTGATGACAAATGCCATGGAGAATTGTGATAAGAGGTGGCATTGGGCATTGTGATGAAAGGGGTCATGGAGTACTGTGATTACAGGGGCCATGGAGCATTGTGATAACAAGTGACATGGAGAATAGTGATGACAGGCGTCA
The DNA here is from genome assembly GCF_965194825.1 of Balaenoptera physalus. Taxonomy (NCBI): domain Eukaryota; kingdom Metazoa; phylum Chordata; class Mammalia; order Artiodactyla; family Balaenopteridae; genus Balaenoptera; species Balaenoptera physalus. Next base: position 14,112 of record NW_028124094.1, on the reverse strand, counting down.
TAGAGCATTGTGATGACAAGTGCCATTTAGCATTTTGATGACAGGAGTCATCAGGCATTGTGTTGACAGGAGTCACGGAGCATTGTGATGACATGGGCCATGGAGCATTGTGAAGACAAGATTCGTGGAGCATTGTGATGACACGGGCATGAAGCATGGTGATGAAAACAGACCTGGAGCATTGTGATGACAAGGGCATGGAGCATTGTGATTACAGGAGACATGGAACATTGTGATGTTATTGGCAGGGATCGTTGTGATTACAGGGATCATAGAGCATTGTGATGACAACTGTCATGCAATATTTTGCTGACACAGATCATGGAGCATTTTGATGAGAGTGGCCTTGGAGCACAGTGATGAGAAACGTCATGGGTCATTACGGTGACAGTGGTCAAGGAGCATTGTGATGAAAGTGTTCATGGAGCAATGCGATTATCGGGACAATGGAACATTGGGAATACAAAGGCCATGGAGCATTGAGATAACAGAGTTCATGGGGCATTGTGATGAATGTTGTCATGGATCTCTTTGATGACAAGTGTCCTGAAACCTAGTGATGACACGGTTCATACAGCATTGAGATAACAAGGGCCAAGGCGAATTGTGATGACACGTGTCTTGGGGCATTGTGATGACATTGGTCACCTTGCATTGTGATGACAATGGTCATGTAGAATTTTGATTAAAGTTACCATGGATCACTGTGATGCCAAAGGCCAAGGAACATTTTGATGACAAATGTCATTGAGCAATGGGATGACACGGGAATGGAGTATTATGCTGACAAGTGTTCTGGAGCATTGTGATTACAGGGGCCATGGAGCATTGTGATGACAAAGGCATGGAGCATTGTGATGACAGGGGTCATTGAGCATTGTGATTACAAGACCATGAGGCATTGTGATGACAGGGGCCTTGGAGCATTGTGATGACAATGGTCATCAAGCATAGTGATGACAGGGGTCATAGAGCATTGTGATGAGAAAGACCATGGAGCATGGTGATGACAGAGGCCATGGAACATTGTGGTGACAAGGCCATGTACCACTGTGATTACAAGGGTCATGGAGCATTGTGATGACAAGAGCAGGGAACCTTGTGGTGACCAGGGTCATGGAGACTTTTGATGACAACTTTCATGGAACGTTGTGATGACAGGGTTCATGGACCATTGTGTTGAAAGGGAACATGGAGCAGTGTGATTACAGGGTCCATGGAGCATTGTGAATACATAGGCCATGGAACAATGTGATGACAGGGGTCATGGTGCATTGTGATGACAGGGTCATGGAGCATTGTGATTACAGGTGTTAAGGGGCACTGTGATGACAGGGGGCATGGAGCATTGTGATGAAAATTGTCCTGGAGCATTGTGATGACAGCGGTCACAGAGAGTTGGGATGAAAGGTATCATGCAGCATTGTGATGACAACTGTCATGGATCATTTTGATGACAGGGGTCATGGATTATTCTGATAACAAGGTTCATAAAGCAATTTGATGACATGGGTCATGGAGCATTGTCTTGACACGGGCATGGAGCATTGTAATGATAGGATATCTGGAGCATTGTGATGAAAAGGGGATGGAGCATTTTGATGACAGGGTCCAAGGAGCATTGTGCTGACAATGGCATGGAGCATTGTGATGAAAAGGGTACTGGAGCACTGTGAGGAAAGGAGTCATGGATCAATGTGATGACAGGGGTCATGGAGCTTTGTGATGACAACGGTCATGGAGCACTGTGATGACAGTGGTCATGGAGCTTTGTGATGACAAGCGTCATGGATCATTGGGATGACAGGGGTCATGGAGCTTTGTGATGACAAGGGTCATGGATCATTGTGATGACAGGGGTCATGGAGCTTTGTGATGACAAGGTTCATGGAGCATTGTGATGACACGGTCAAGGAACATTGCGATGACAAGAATTCTGGAGCATTGTGATGAAAGGGCATGGAGCATTGTGATTAAAGGTGACAAGGAGCATTGTGATGATATGGGCAGAGAACTTTGTGATGACAGGGGTCATGGAGCATTGTGATGAAAAGTGCCATCGAATATTGTGCTGACAGGGATCATGGAGCATTTTGGTAAGAGAGGCCTTGGAGATTTGTGAAGGCAGGCGTCATGGGGCATTGTGATGACAGCGGTCTTGGAGCATTGTGATGAAAGGGGTCATGGAGCACTGTGATTACAGGAGCCATGGAGCATTGTGAATACAAAGACTATGGAGCATTGAGACGACAGGGTTCATGGAGCATTGTGATGAAAGTGATCATGGATCATTGTGATGACAAGTGTCCTGGAACCTTGTGATGACACGGTTCATGGAGCATTGTGATGACAAGGACCATGGCGAATTGTGATGACATCTGTCATGGGGCATTGTGATGACAGTGGTAATCTAGAATTGTGATGAAAGTTATCATGGAGCACTGTGATGACAGGGGCCATGGAACATTGTGATGACAAAGGCCATGGAGCATTGTGATGACAAGCGTCATGGGGCATTTTGATGACATTGGCATGGAGCATTATGATGACAAGAGTTCTGGAGCATTTTGATGACAAGGGCATGGAGAATTGTGATGACAGGGGCCATGGAACATTGTGATGACAAAGGCCATGGAGCATTGGGATGACAAGTGTCATGGGGCATTTTGATGACATTGGCATGGAGCATTATGATGACAAGAGTTCTGGAGAATTTTGATGACAAGGGCATGGAGCATTGTGATGACAGGGCCCATGGAGCATTGCGATGAAAAGGGCAGGGAAAACTGTGATGACTGGGTTCATGGAGCATTGTGATGAAAGGGGCCATGGAGCATTGAGATGACAGGCGTCATGAGGCATGGTGATGACACTGGTCATGGAGCATTGTGATCAAAGAGATCATGGAGCAATATGATAACAGGGGCCATGGAGCATTGTGATGACAGGTGTATTGGAGCATTGTGATGAAAGTAGTCATGGATCATTGTGATGACATGTGTCCTGGAACACTGTGATGACACAGTTCATCGAGTATTGTGATGACAAGGGTCATAGCGAATTGTGATGACAGGTGTCATGGGGCATTGTGATGACATTGATCATCTAGGAATTGTGATGAAACGTAACATGGAGCACTGTGATGACTGGGGGCATGAAGCTTTCTTATGAAAATTGTCCTGGATTATGTGATGACAGCAGTCATGGAGAATTGTGATGACAGGGATTATGCAGCATTGTGTTGACAAGGCTATGGACTATTGTGATGACAATGGTCATGGAGCAATGTGATGAAAGTTTTCATGGAACATCGTGATGAAAAGTGCCTGGGAGCATTGTGACGATAAAGGCCAAGGAGCATTGTGATGACAAGTGTCATGGAGCATTGTAATGAAAGGTTTCATTGTGCACTGTGATGACAAGGGGGATGGAGTATTGTGATGAAACTGGTCCTGGAGCATTGTGATAACAGAAGCCGTGGAGCATTGTGATGACAGGCATCATGGAGCATTGTGAAGAAAAGGACGATGGGGAATTGTAATGACAATAGAGAAATGTGATGAAAATGGTCAGCAAGCATAGTGATTAAAGTGGTCATTGAGAATTGTGATGAAAAGCGACATAGAGCATTGTGATGACAAAGGTCAGGGAGAACTGTGATGACCAGGGTCATGTAGCATTGTGATGACACGGTCATGGAACATTGTGATGACAAGAATTCTGGAGCATTGTGATGACAAGGGCCATGGAGCATTGTGATGCCACGGTCATGGAACATTGTGATGACAAGAATTCTGGAGCATTGTGAGGAAAAAGTCATGGAGCACTTTGATTATAGGGGACATGGAACATTGTGATGACAAAGGCTATGGAGCACTGTGGTGACAGGTGTCATGGAGCATTGAGATGAAACGGGTCATGGACCATTATGATGACAGTGGTCATGGAGAATTGTGATGACAGTGGCCACGGGGAATTTGGATGAAAGGCGTACTGGAGCATTTTGAGGAAATGTTTCATGGAGACTTGTGATGACAAGGGCAGTTGAGCATCATGATGACAGGGGTCATGGGGCATTGTGCTGAAAGCGGTCATGGAGCATTGCGATGAAAAGCGCTATGGAGCATTGTGATGACAAGGGCCATGGAGCAATGTGAATACAAGGGACATGGAGCCTTGTGATGACAAGGGTCATGGATCATTGTAAAAACAGATATCTTTGGGCATTGTGATGACAGGGGCATGGAGCATTTTTATGTAAGTTGCCATGGACAATTGTGATGAAAGGGATCATGTGGATTTGTAATGACAAGGGCCATGGAGCATTGGGATGAAACAAATCTTGGAGTATTTTGATGAGAGTTGTCATGGAACATTGCGATGAAAAGCACCAAGGAACATTGTGATGACAAGGGCCATCGAGCATTGTGATGACAAGTGTCATGGAGCATTGTGATGACAGGTGTCATGGAGCATCGTGATGACAAATGCCATGGAGAATTGTGATAAGAGGTGGCATTGGGCATTGTGATGAAAGGGGTCATGGAGTACTGTGATTACAGGGGCCATGGAGCATTGTGATAACAAGTGACATGGAGAATAGTGATGACAGGCGTCATAGAGCATTGTGATGACAAGTGCCATTTAGCATTTTGATGACAGGAGTCATCAGGCATTGTGTTGACAGGAGTCACGGAGCATTGTGATGACATGGGCCATGGAGCATTGTGAAGACAAGATTCGTGGAGCATTGTGATGACACGGGCATGAAGCATGGTGATGAAAACAGACCTGGAGCATTGTGATGACAAGGGCATGGAGCATTGTGATTACAGGAGACATGGAACATTGTGATGTTATTGGCAGGGATCGTTGTGATTACAGGGATCATAGAGCATTGTGATGACAACTGTCATGCAATATTTTGCTGACACAGATCATGGAGCATTTTGATGAGAGTGGCCTTGGAGCACAGTGATGAGAAACGTCATGGGTCATTACGGTGACAGTGGTCAAGGAGCATTGTGATGAAAGTGTTCATGGAGCAATGCGATTATCGGGACAATGGAACATTGGGAATACAAAGGCCATGGAGCATTGAGATAACAGAGTTCATGGGGCATTGTGATGAATGTTGTCATGGATCTCTTTGATGACAAGTGTCCTGAAACCTAGTGATGACACGGTTCATACAGCATTGAGATAACAAGGGCCAAGGCGAATTGTGATGACACGTGTCTTGGGGCATTGTGATGACATTGGTCACCTTGCATTGTGATGACAATGGTCATGTAGAATTTTGATTAAAGTTACCATGGATCACTGTGATGCCAAAGGCCAAGGAACATTTTGATGACAAATGTCATTGAGCAATGGGATGACACGGGAATGGAGTATTATGCTGACAAGTGTTCTGGAGCATTGTGATTACAGGGGCCATGGAGCATTGTGATGACAAAGGCATGGAGCATTGTGATGACAGGGGTCATTGAGCATTGTGATTACAAGACCATGAGGCATTGTGATGACAGGGGCCTTGGAGCATTGTGATGACAATGGTCATCAAGCATAGTGATGACAGGGGTCATAGAGCATTGTGATGAGAAAGACCATGGAGCATGGTGATGACAGAGGCCATGGAACATTGTGGTGACAAGGCCATGTACCACTGTGATTACAAGGGTCATGGAGCATTGTGATGACAAGAGCAGGGAACCTTGTGGTGACCAGGGTCATGGAGACTTTTGATGACAACTTTCATGGAACGTTGTGATGACAGGGTTCATGGACCATTGTGTTGAAAGGGAACATGGAGCAGTGTGATTACAGGGTCCATGGAGCATTGTGAATACATAGGCCATGGAACAATGTGATGACAGGGGTCATGGTGCATTGTGATGACAGGGTCATGGAGCATTGTGATTACAGGTGTTAAGGGGCACTGTGATGACAGGGGGCATGGAGCATTGTGATGAAAATTGTCCTGGAGCATTGTGATGACAGCGGTCACAGAGAGTTGGGATGAAAGGTATCATGCAGCATTGTGATGACAACTGTCATGGATCATTTTGATGACAGGGGTCATGGATTATTCTGATAACAAGGTTCATAAAGCAATTTGATGACATGGGTCATGGAGCATTGTCTTGACACGGGCATGGAGCATTGTAATGATAGGATATCTGGAGCATTGTGATGAAAAGGGGATGGAGCATTTTGATGACAGGGTCCAAGGAGCATTGTGCTGACAATGGCATGGAGCATTGTGATGAAAAGGGTACTGGAGCACTGTGAGGAAAGGAGTCATGGATCAATGTGATGACAGGGGTCATGGAGCTTTGTGATGACAACGGTCATGGAGCACTGTGATGACAGTGGTCATGGAGCTTTGTGATGACAAGCGTCATGGATCATTGGGATGACAGGGGTCATGGAGCTTTGTGATGACAAGGGTCATGGATCATTGTGATGACAGGGGTCATGGAGCTTTGTGATGACAAGGTTCATGGAGCATTGTGATGACACGGTCAAGGAACATTGCGATGACAAGAATTCTGGAGCATTGTGATGAAAGGGCATGGAGCATTGTGATTAAAGGTGACAAGGAGCATTGTGATGATATGGGCAGAGAACTTTGTGATGACAGGGGTCATGGAGCATTGTGATGAAAAGTGCCATCGAATATTGTGCTGACAGGGATCATGGAGCATTTTGGTAAGAGAGGCCTTGGAGATTTGTGAAGGCAGGCGTCATGGGGCATTGTGATGACAGCGGTCTTGGAGCATTGTGATGAAAGGGGTCATGGAGCACTGTGATTACAGGAGCCATGGAGCATTGTGAATACAAAGACTATGGAGCATTGAGACGACAGGGTTCATGGAGCATTGTGATGAAAGTGATCATGGATCATTGTGATGACAAGTGTCCTGGAACCTTGTGATGACACGGTTCATGGAGCATTGTGATGACAAGGACCATGGCGAATTGTGATGACATCTGTCATGGGGCATTGTGATGACAGTGGTAATCTAGAATTGTGATGAAAGTTATCATGGAGCACTGTGATGACAGGGGCCATGGAACATTGTGATGACAAAGGCCATGGAGCATTGTGATGACAAGCGTCATGGGGCATTTTGATGACATTGGCATGGAGCATTATGATGACAAGAGTTCTGGAGCATTTTGATGACAAGGGCATGGAGAATTGTGATGACAGGGGCCATGGAACATTGTGATGACAAAGGCCATGGAGCATTGGGATGACAAGTGTCATGGGGCATTTTGATGACATTGGCATGGAGCATTATGATGACAAGAGTTCTGGAGAATTTTGATGACAAGGGCATGGAGCATTGTGATGACAGGGCCCATGGAGCATTGCGATGAAAAGGGCAGGGAAAACTGTGATGACTGGGTTCATGGAGCATTGTGATGAAAGGGGCCATGGAGCATTGAGATGACAGGCGTCATGAGGCATGGTGATGACACTGGTCATGGAGCATTGTGATCAAAGAGATCATGGAGCAATATGATAACAGGGGCCATGGAGCATTGTGATGACAGGTGTATTGGAGCATTGTGATGAAAGTAGTCATGGATCATTGTGATGACATGTGTCCTGGAACACTGTGATGACACAGTTCATCGAGTATTGTGATGACAAGGGTCATAGCGAATTGTGATGACAGGTGTCATGGGGCATTGTGATGACATTGATCATCTAGGAATTGTGATGAAACGTAACATGGAGCACTGTGATGACTGGGGGCATGAAGCTTTGTTATGAAAATTGTCCTGGATTATGTGATGACAGCAGTCATGGAGAATTGTGATGACAGGGATTATGCAGCATTGTGTTGACAAGGCTATGGACTATTGTGATGACAATGGTCATGGAGCAATGTGATGAAAGTTTTCATGGAACATCGTGATGAAAAGTGCCTGGGAGCATTGTGACGATAAAGGCCAAGGAGCATTGTGATGACAAGTGTCATGGAGCATTGTAATGAAAGGTTTCATTGTGCACTGTGATGACAAGGGGGATGGAGTATTGTGATGAAACTGGTCCTGGAGCATTGTGATAACAGAAGCCGTGGAGCATTGTGATGACAGGCATCATGGAGCATTGTGAAGAAAAGGACGATGGGGAATTGTAATGACAATAGAGAAATGTGATGAAAATGGTCAGCAAGCATAGTGATTAAAGTGGTCATTGAGAATTGTGATGAAAAGTGACATAGAGCATTGTGATGACAAAGGTCAGGGAGAACTGTGATGACCAGGGTCATGTAGCATTGTGATGACACGGTCATGGAACATTGTGATGACAAGAATTCTGGAGCATTGTGATGACAAGGGCCATGGAGCATTGTGATGCCACGGTCATGGAACATTGTGATGACAAGAATTCTGGAGCATTGTGAGGAAAAAGTCATGGAGCACTTTGATTATAGGGGACATGGAACATTGTGATGACAAAGGCTATGGAGCACTGTGGTGACAGGTGTCATGGAGCATTGAGATGAAACGGGTCATGGACCATTATGATGACAGTGGTCATGGAGAATTGTGATGACAGTGGCCACGGGGAATTTGGATGAAAGGCGTACTGGAGCATTTTGAGGAAATGTTTCATGGAGACTTGTGATGACAAGGGCAGTTGAGCATCATGATGACAGGGGTCATGGGGCATTGTGCTGAAAGCGGTCATGGAGCATTGCGATGAAAAGCGCTATGGAGCATTGTGATGACAAGGGCCATGGAGCAATGTGAATACAAGGGACATGGAGCCTTGTGATGACAAGGGTCATGGATCATTGTAAAAACAGATATCTTTGGGCATTGTGATGACAGGGGCATGGAGCATTTTTATGTAAGTTGCCATGGACAATTGTGATGAAAGGGATCATGTGGATTTGTAATGACAAGGGCCATGGAGCATTGGGATGAAACAAATCTTGGAGTATTTTGATGAGAGTTGTCATGGAACATTGCGATGAAAAGCACCAAGGAACATTGTGATGACAAGGGCCATCGAGCATTGTGATGACAAGTGTCATGGAGCATTGTGATGACAGGTGTCATGGAGCATCGTGATGACAAATGCCATGGAGAATTGTGATAAGAGGTGGCATTGGGCATTGTGATGAAAGGGGTCATGGAGTACTGTGATTACAGGGGCCATGGAGCATTGTGATAACAAGTGACATGGAGAATAGTGATGACAGGCGTCATAGAGCATTGTGATGACAAGTGCCATTTAGCATTTTGATGACAGGAGTCATCAGGCATTGTGTTGACAGGAGTCACGGAGCATTGTGATGACATGGGCCATGGAGCATTGTGAAGACAAGATTCGTGGAGCATTGTGATGACACGGGCATGAAGCATGGTGATGAAAACAGACCTGGAGCATTGTGATGACAAGGGCATGGAGCATTGTGATTACAGGAGACATGGAACATTGTGATGTTATTGGCAGGGATCGTTGTGATTACAGGGATCATAGAGCATTGTGATGACAACTGTCATGCAATATTTTGCTGACACAGATCATGGAGCATTTTGATGAGAGTGGCCTTGGAGCACAGTGATGAGAAACGTCATGGGTCATTACGGTGACAGTGGTCAAGGAGCATTGTGATGAAAGTGTTCATGGAGCAATGCGATTATCGGGACAATGGAACATTGGGAATACAAAGGCCATGGAGCATTGAGATAACAGAGTTCATGGGGCATTGTGATGAATGTTGTCATGGATCTCTTTGATGACAAGTGTCCTGAAACCTAGTGATGACACGGTTCATACAGCATTGAGATAACAAGGGCCAAGGCGAATTGTGATGACACGTGTCTTGGGGCATTGTGATGACATTGGTCACCTTGCATTGTGATGACAATGGTCATGTAGAATTTTGATTAAAGTTACCATGGATCACTGTGATGCCAAAGGCCAAGGAACATTTTGATGACAAATGTCATTGAGCAATGGGATGACACGGGAATGGAGTATTATGCTGACAAGTGTTCTGGAGCATTGTGATTACAGGGGCCATGGAGCATTGTGATGACAAAGGCATGGAGCATTGTGATGACAGGGGTCATTGAGCATTGTGATTACAAGACCATGAGGCATTGTGATGACAGGGGCCTTGGAGCATTGTGATGACAATGGTCATCAAGCATAGTGATGACAGGGGTCATAGAGCATTGTGATGAGAAAGACCATGGAGCATGGTGATGACAGAGGCCATGGAACATTGTGGTGACAAGGCCATGTACCACTGTGATTACAAGGGTCATGGAGCATTGTGATGACAAGAGCAGGGAACCTTGTGGTGACCAGGGTCATGGAGACTTTTGATGACAACTTTCATGGAACGTTGTGATGACAGGGTTCATGGACCATTGTGTTGAAAGGGAACATGGAGCAGTGTGATTACAGGGTCCATGGAGCATTGTGAATACATAGGCCATGGAACAATGTGATGACAGGGGTCATGGTGCATTGTGATGACAGGGTCATGGAGCATTGTGATTACAGGTGTTAAGGGGCACTGTGATGACAGGGGGCATGGAGCATTGTGATGAAAATTGTCCTGGAGCATTGTGATGACAGCGGTCACAGAGAGTTGGGATGAAAGGTATCATGCAGCATTGTGATGACAACTGTCATGGATCATTTTGATGACAGGGGTCATGGATTATTCTGATAACAAGGTTCATAAAGCAATTTGATGACATGGGTCATGGAGCATTGTCTTGACACGGGCATGGAGCATTGTAATGATAGGATATCTGGAGCATTGTGATGAAAAGGGGATGGAGCATTTTGATGACAGGGTCCAAGGAGCATTGTGCTGACAATGGCATGGAGCATTGTGATGAAAAGGGTACTGGAGCACTGTGAGGAAAGGAGTCATGGATCAATGTGATGACAGGGGTCATGGAGCTTTGTGATGACAACGGTCATGGAGCACTGTGATGACAGTGGTCATGGAGCTTTGTGATGACAAGCGTCATGGATCATTGGGATGACAGGGGTCATGGAGCTTTGTGATGACAAGGGTCATGGATCATTGTGATGACAGGGGTCATGGAGCTTTGTGATGACAAGGTTCATGGAGCATTGTGATGACACGGTCAAGGAACATTGCGATGACAAGAATTCTGGAGCATTGTGATGAAAGGGCATGGAGCATTGTGATTAAAGGTGACAAGGAGCATTGTGATGATATGGGCAGAGAACTTTGTGATGACAGGGGTCATGGAGCATTGTGATGAAAAGTGCCATCGAATATTGTGCTGACAGGGATCATGGAGCATTTTGGTAAGAGAGGCCTTGGAGATTTGTGAAGGCAGGCGTCATGGGGCATTGTGATGACAGCGGTCTTGGAGCATTGTGATGAAAGGGGTCATGGAGCACTGTGATTACAGGAGCCATGGAGCATTGTGAATACAAAGACTATGGAGCATTGAGACGACAGGGTTCATGGAGCATTGTGATGAAAGTGATCATGGATCATTGTGATGACAAGTGTCCTGGAACCTTGTGATGACACGGTTCATGGAGCATTGTGATGACAAGGACCATGGCGAATTGTGATGACATCTGTCATGGGGCATTGTGATGACAGTGGTAATCTAGAATTGTGATGAAAGTTATCATGGAGCACTGTGATGACAGGGGCCATGGAACATTGTGATGACAAAGGCCATGGAGCATTGTGATGACAAGCGTCATGGGGCATTTTGATGACATTGGCATGGAGCATTATGATGACAAGAGTTCTGGAGCATTTTGATGACAAGGGCATGGAGAATTGTGATGACAGGGGCCATGGAACATTGTGATGACAAAGGCCATGGAGCATTGGGATGACAAGTGTCATGGGGCATTTTGATGACATTGGCATGGAGCATTATGATGACAAGAGTTCTGGAGAATTTTGATGACAAGGGCATGGAGCATTGTGATGACAGGGCCCATGGAGCATTGCGATGAAAAGGGCAGGGAAAACTGTGATGACTGGGTTCATGGAGCATTGTGATGAAAGGGGCCATGGAGCATTGAGATGACAGGCGTCATGAGGCATGGTGATGACACTGGTCATGGAGCATTGTGATCAAAGAGATCATGGAGCAATATGATAACAGGGGCCATGGAGCATTGTGATGACAGGTGTATTGGAGCATTGTGATGAAAGTAGTCATGGATCATTGTGATGACATGTGTCCTGGAACACTGTGATGACACAGTTCATCGAGTATTGTGATGACAAGGGTCATAGCGAATTGTGATGACAGGTGTCATGGGGCATTGTGATGACATTGATCATCTAGGAATTGTGATGAAACGTAACATGGAGCACTGTGATGACTGGGGGCATGAAGCTTTGTTATGAAAATTGTCCTGGATTATGTGATGACAGCAGTCATGGAGAATTGTGATGACAGGGATTATGCAGCATTGTGTTGACAAGGCTATGGACTATTGTGATGACAATGGTCATGGAGCAATGTGATGAAAGTTTTCATGGAACATCGTGATGAAAAGTGCCTGGGAGCATTGTGACGATAAAGGCCAAGGAGCATTGTGATGACAAGTGTCATGGAGCATTGTAATGAAAGGTTTCATTGTGCACTGTGATGACAAGGGGGATGGAGTATTGTGATGAAACTGGTCCTGGAGCATTGTGATAACAGAAGCCGTGGAGCATTGTGATGACAGGCATCATGGAGCATTGTGAAGAAAAGGACGATGGGGAATTGTAATGACAATAGAGAAATGTGATGAAAATGGTCAGCAAGCATAGTGATTAAAGTGGTCATTGAGAATTGTGATGAAAAGTGACATAGAGCATTGTGATGACAAAGGTCAGGGAGAACTGTGATGACCAGGGTCATGTAGCATTGTGATGACACGGTCATGGAACATTGTGATGACAAGAATTCTGGAGCATTGTGATGACAAGGGCCATGGAGCATTGTGATGCCACGGTCATGGAACATTGTGATGACAAGAATTCTGGAGCATTGTGAGGAAAAAGTCATGGAGCACTTTGATTATAGGGGACATGGAACATTGTGATGACAAAGGCTATGGAGCACTGTGGTGACAGGTGTCATGGAGCATTGAGATGAAACGGGTCATGGACCATTATGATGACAGTGGTCATGGAGAATTGTGATGACAGTGGCCACGGGGAATTTGGATGAAAGGCGTACTGGAGCATTTTGAGGAAATGTTTCATGGAGACTTGTGATGACAAGGGCAGTTGAGCATCATGATGACAGGGGTCATGGGGCATTGTGCTGAAAGCGGTCATGGAGCATTGCGATGAAAAGCGCTATGGAGCATTGTGATGACAAGGGCCATGGAGCAATGTGAATACAAGGGACATGGAGCCTTGTGATGACAAGGGTCATGGATCATTGTAAAAACAGATATCTTTGGGCATTGTGATGACAGGGGCATGGAGCATTTTTATGTAAGTTGCCATGGACAATTGTGATGAAAGGGATCATGTGGATTTGTAATGACAAGGGCCATGGAGCATTGGGATGAAACAAATCTTGGAGTATTTTGATGAGAGTTGTCATGGAACATTGCGATGAAAAGCACCAAGGAACATTGTGATGACAAGGGCCATCGAGCATTGTGATGACAAGTGTCATGGAGCATTGTGATGACAGGTGTCATGGAGCATCGTGATGACAAATGCCATGGAGAATTGTGATAAGAGGTGGCATTGGGCATTGTGATGAAAGGGGTCATGGAGTACTGTGATTACAGGGGCCATGGAGCATTGTGATAACAAGTGACATGGAGAATAGTGATGACAGGCGTCATAGAGCATTGTGATGACAAGTGCCATTTAGCATTTTGATGACAGGAGTCATCAGGCATTGTGTTGACAGGAGTCACGGAGCATTGTGATGACATGGGCCATGGAGCATTGTGAAGACAAGATTCGTGGAGCATTGTGATGACACGGGCATGAAGCATGGTGATGAAAACAGACCTGGAGCATTGTGATGACAAGGGCATGGAGCATTGTGATTACAGGAGACATGGAACATTGTGATGTTATTGGCAGGGATCGTTGT
>NW_028124095.1:0-26950 GCF_965194825.1 Balaenoptera physalus | reverse complement strand
AATCAATAAGTGGGGAAAAACTATATACATCTCTATATCTATATAGGTAGCTCCTTTAAAGAAAGCAGGGATGGGGGCATTTTAGTTATTACTAAGTCAAGGATCATGACTAAGACCCAGAGATTCTAGAAAGGAGGAGGAGGAAAGAAAGATCTCAGAGAGTAAACTGAAATGACTCTTAAGAGGAAAACTGGTGAAAGTTGACGTATAGAATTAAGAGAATGGCCATGAGATAAGTTGGGGTTCATAACCCTAAATCACTAGGACAACTACAGAGCGCATAGTGGCTAATATGGTCAGAACAGATCACTGATTCCCACTGTGACCCCAATATTCAAGCCTTCCCTATTCCAGGAAGTGACACCATCTACCCAGATACTCTGGCCAAATGATTGTTGTCCTTCCCTTATGACCTCACAGCCATTCAAGTTTTCACACCTGAGGCTCCAGACATTGTGGAGCAGAGATAAGCCATTCCTGCTCTAACCTATCTGAATTCTAGCTCTACAAAATCCATGAGCATAATGAAATGGACATTATTCCACAACACTATATTATGGAATGGTAGGTGACCAGAACACATTCTATTCATTTATTCTTCATTTAAGTCCATCCTGCATTTCGCCAGTATTTGATTTTACATATTCCATTAGCATTCAATTCCTATTCCATCCTTCATAATCTTGGATTCTGTTTTTCATTCCAAATTTCATTCCATTCTTTTATGGTACATTTAAATCTATAGTGCATATTTCATGGTCCATTTATTTCAGGCCATTGCATATTGTATTCCATACTATGGTCGTTCCTATTTTGATTTCCTTCTATTTTCTTTAATATTTTATTTCACACTATACTACACACTATACACCATTTCATTCCTTTTCTCATATAACATTTTTCTTTTATTCTGTAGGCCATTAGATATTGCCATTTTGCATTCCATTCCATTTTCCCATTATATTCCATTCAATTTTCCATTCCATAGCCTGTTCAAGTCCATATTCCTTTTCCATTTTGTTCTAATTTCCACTACAGTCAGTGTCAATTTCATCACATTCTGCATTCCATTTCAAATCCATTTTCTACTCTCTATTATTTAACACTCCAAACACCATTCTATTCTATTTTTGTGTTGTTTCAGTGCATTTGTTCATCCATTCCACTAAATATCCCATTCCATTCCACCAAAATCGCTGTAACAGCAACTTTCAGGAGAACCACTTTCCTAAATTCTTCTCAAAGAATTACAAATGTGTATGGTCCGTATTCAGAATGTCCTTTTCTGGGAATTTACCCACAACAAGTTCACATTCGAGGATATGAACAATTTTTTTTTTTTAATGAAAGCTTCTTTCTTTCTTTCTTTCTTTCTTTCTTTCTTTCTTTCTTTCTTTCTTTCTTTTTGGCTGCATTGGGTCTTCGTTTCTGTGTGAGGGCTTTCTCCAGTTGCGGCGAGCGGGGGCCACTCTTCATCGTGGTGTACGGGCCTCTCACCGTCGTGGCCTCTCTTGTTGCGGAGCACGGGCTCCAGACGCGCAGGCTCAGCAGTTGTGGCTCACGGGCCCAGCTGCTCCACGGCATGTGGGATCCTTCCAGACCAGGGCTCGAACCCGTGACCCCTGCATTGGCAGGCGGATTCTCAACCACTGCACCACCAGGGAAGCCCCTGAACAATTTTTAGTAAAAAGGATATGTCTTACACTGATGTGTTATAGAGAGTGAAAAGTTGGAAACAACATAAATGTTGATCAATATAGCAGTTTGAAAATGAAAGCTTCCTGGACTTCCCTGGTAGCGCAGTGGTTAAGAATCCGCCTGCCAACGCAGGGGACACGGGTTCGAGCCCTGGTCCAGGAAGATCCCACATGCCGCGGAGCAACTAAGTCCGTGCGCCGCAACTACTGAGCCTGTGCTCTAGAGCCTGCGAGCCACAACTACTGAGCCCATGTGCCACAACTACTGAAGCCCGCACGCCTAGAGCCTGTGCTCCGCAATGAAGAGTAGCCACCACTCACGGCAACTAGAGAAAGCCCACGCACAGCAGCGAAGACCCAACTCAGCCAAAAAATAAATAAATAAATAAATTTATTAAAAAAAAAAGAAAACGTAAGCTTCCTCCATAAAAGGAATATTTTGTAGTTACACAATGGCCTTGTGGAAATGTATTTATTGACATGGAAAGTGTGTTTTCTGGACACAATAAGCAGGTTACAAAACAATATGTATGCATGAATAATTCCATTTTTATAAAACAAAAGGACTATGAATTATTTATGAATGGCCATTCTACCAAAAAATAATTAAACATTCCCAGTACTTGCCTGCTGGTCTGTGGGAATCTAGGTTCTAGTTTTCCTACATTTACTTTTGTTTTGGGTACTGAACATGCAGTAATAATGACTTTTATAATAATGACTAAAAATGTGTCCAAATATTGCACTTCAAGCCTGTGCACCACACCATATTTACATGAACAGAAACTAGAGAGTAGGTCAAATAAATTAATGTACGTTCATCAGTGGATTACTCTGCAGCCCATACAAATGATGATGCATCTTTAAGGACAGCATCACCCTTAATCCCAGGCAACCTGTCTGTGTTCAGGGAGCAGGGCAGGGGGAAGCATCTTGCTGAAGAATTAACTGCCCCCCCGTCCCGCGTATGTGGCAGCATACTGAACATCCTGAGCCAAGACCCCTGTGTAGGACCCATCCGTTTGCTCGCTTTCAGGCCGCTCTCCAAGCAAACCTTCCTGTGGGGTCATCCAGATGCCCGGAGCAGTTCCGGGACCGTCCCCTCCAGGGTCACAGTTACGGGTCCAGTGTCCTGACTATATTCCAGGAGGGACACCTGGCTAAGGGTTGAGCCACCAGAGTGGTGCTATAAGCTAAGCTGATTCAGCGTGACTCGAATCATTTATACAGACAGCCTTGTGGCCCTCAAGCCCTCTTTCGAGACGCATACACTCCTAGGGTAAGGATGGGGAATTCCCAGCATTGACCCGGCGGCGTGCTGAGCAGGGCAGGGTGGAGCAAACTCCTGACGTGTGGAGCACACCCTCCTGTTTGGCGCTAGGTGGAGCCAAGTTGGCCCCCTCCCCGGGTGACGAAGGTCACGTGACATCCAGCCCACCAATCAGAAGCGAAGACTCCACAGGGCCCGCCCATCCTCCCTCTTGGCGCCCAGGGCTCCACTGAGGTAGCGTCGGCAGCCGCGTTCTCCTGTCTCTGAGGGAGAACCTGGCCTTGGGGCCGCGCAGTCGTGCCACAGAGAAGGAGCAGAAGCCACAGCAAGGTGAGATGCCTGCAGGGCCGAAGAACGAGGTCGCCTCTGCCCCTGGCGACACCCGTGGGACTGAAAACCCCAATCCCGGTGCCTTGGTCCCCACAGTCTCGAGCAACCCATCTCCGTCAGGTGGCGGCGCCCCACGCGGTGGCACAGCAGGTTCCTCATCCTGCAAGATGGCTGCTGCCGGCGCCATTTCGCTCACCGGGGAGGACCCGGGGCCTCCCTCCGTGGACGGTGTGCAGGAAGGGGGGCGCCCCGACCTCCATGGCGGCGGGAGTCCCCACGCAGAGCTGAGCTGTGTGGT
Source organism: Balaenoptera physalus (assembly GCF_965194825.1). Classification (NCBI taxonomy): domain Eukaryota; kingdom Metazoa; phylum Chordata; class Mammalia; order Artiodactyla; family Balaenopteridae; genus Balaenoptera; species Balaenoptera physalus. The sequence goes on along the minus strand of NW_028124095.1, from coordinate 23,355 downwards.
GCCCAGGATGGGCCAAGGCGTCCAGACGGTGCCTGTGCTCAGTGGGGCCGCCGTCTGGCAAGCCTCCAGGGGCGCTGGCCAGCGTCCGACCCAGACCACGAGCCCAGGGAATGGACGTGGGAGGAAGCGGCCCAGCCGCGAGGAGGCTTCCCGGTCTCTGAAGCTTCCACGGCGCTGTCTGCCTTCCGGAGCTGCAGTGTCCCCGTGGTCAGCGTCTTCGCCGCCATCCTCTCCAAGGTCTGAGCCCAGCAGCTGCGGCCATTTTCAGGTTTCTCTGTGGAACCGCGCATCACAGCCGGGTCCTGTCCTCCAAAGCCAGGCTAACGCACCAGGCCCTGCTCTCCGCAGTCAAGCAGTCAGAGCAGGCCCAGCCCTCTGCCGCCGCGCCACCCAGTCTGGCCCTGCTGTCCGCAGCCGTGTATCGGTGCAACGCCCTGCTCGCCACGGGCGCACCACCCCGTCGGCTCCCGTTCTCCACAGTCAGACAGCCAGGCTAGCTCTCCATAGCCACGCATCCGGGTCCAGCGCTGCTAATCGTAGCCGTGCAGCTGAGCAGAGCCCTGCTCGCCACCACCACCGTGCACCCGAACCAGGCGCAGCTCGTTGCCATCTATCCGGGCCGGGCGCTGCTCTCCAGCGCCAAGGATCAGCGCCAGGCCCTGTTCAACGCCGCTGCTGTACACCCGAGCCAGGCCCCGCTTTTCGCCGCCGCCGTGCTTCTGCTCCAGGTCCTGCTCATCGCCGCCGCCGTGCTTCCGCGCCTGGCGCTGCCATCACCAACCACTCCAGCCCGCCAGGCCGGGCTCATCGCCGCCGCCGTGCTTCCGCACCAGGCCCCGCTTCCCGCCGCCGTGCATCTGGGCCGGGCCCTGCCATCGACAGCCACTCCAGGCCGCCAGGTCCTGCTCATCGCCGCCGCCATGCTTCCGCGCCAGGCCGCGCTTCTCGCCGCCGTGCATCTGGGCCGGGCCCTGCCATCGACAGCCACTCCAGGCCGCCAGGTCCTGCTCATCGCCGCCGCCATGCTTCCGCGCCAGGCCGCGCTTCTCGCCGCCGTGCATCTGGGCCGGGCCGTGCCTTCGACAGCCACTCCAGCCCGCCAGGCCCTGCTCTTCGCCGCCGCCGTGCTTCGGCACCAGGCCCTGTTCATCGCCACCGCCGTGCTTCCGCGCCAGGCCTCGCTTCCCGCCGCCGTGCATCTGAGCCAGGTGCTGCCATCGACAACCACTCCAGCCCGCCAGGTCCTGCTCATCGCCGCCGCTATGCTTCCGCGCCAGGCCCCGCTTACCGCCGCCGTGCATCTGGGCCAGGCCCTGCCATCGACAGCCACTCCAGCCCGCCAGGCCCTGCTCTTCGCCGCCGCCGTGCTTCTGCTCCAGGCCCTGCTCATCGCCGCCGCCGTGCTTCCGCGCCAGGCCTCGCTTCCCGCCGCCGTGCATCTGAGCCAGGTGCTGCCATCGACAACCACTCCAGCCGGCCAGGCCCTGCTCATCGCCGCCGCCGTGCTTCCCGCCGCTTTGCATCTGGTCCAGGCCCTGCCTTCGACAATCACTCCAGCCCGCCAGGCCCTGTTCTCCGCGGTCGCGCATCCGGGCCAAGCCCTACCCTCGGAAGCCGTGCCGCCCAGCTAGGCCCTACCCTCCAAAGCAGCAGCACGACTCCAGGCTTTGTCCTCTGGAGCCCCGCCACCCAGGGAAGATCAGCCCCTAGCAGCCACCCTTCTCCACCTGGGCTTAATGGCCAGAGTCCTCCTTCATCCCCTGGGTTCGCCTTAAGAAGGGTAGTCTTCCAGAGCAGCTCAAGCTCTTCTGATTCTGAGGTCCCAAATCTTGCTTCCCAGCAGGTTTGGCATGCAGTTCGTATGCGTGCCTCCTCACCCTCACCTCCTGGGCCATATGGTGAGAGTTCCTCCTCCTCCCCCTCCCCCTCCTCCTCCTCTGCCGCTGCTCTTTGGTTTCCGGACCAGAGCACCTCCTCCTCCCCCACTGCTTTTTCTGGCAGGAGTTCTCCTAGGTTTTCTGGCCTGAGCTCCATCTCTGTTCCTAGCCCTGCTAGCCTTAGGCACATGTTGCTGCCCGATTTTGAGGTCCTGAGCCTTCTCTCTTCAGGAGAGCCGGCTGAAATAGGGAGCATGCCTCCCTCTCCTACATCTCCTATGCTGTGATCCTCCATGAGCATAATCATAAGGCCTACAAAAGAAATCAACATCCACCCACTGTCCTGAATGGGCTGCCTACTCCGCTGGTTAACTGTGAGGTTTCCAGGTGCTCTAGCTATTAAGCAACATCATGAGCAGTTTTGAAGTTGTTGTTTGAAGAGGCAGTTTTGAAGCCTCCCCTCCCCATAATGGCACTACCTAGCACTTATCTGCTGTTGGCACTTGATTCCAGCCCCCGCTTATCCCCCAAAAAGGCCTGCCTTGGCCTCTGAGATTTCCCTTTTCCAAGTTGCCTTTCCATAGTGAAATTTTTGAGTTAACAAATTAAAATGTTGGTTTCACTTAAAAATTGTAGCTTTTTTTATTGTCCAAAAAACGGTTAATCCTGTGTCTTATTTAGAGGACTTAAGAAAGTTGTTGGCATACTAGCTTACTCATTGCAAGGGAGGGGGAATAAAATATTATCCTAGCAATCATTTATTTCCACTGTCTAACATGGAGTTCTGTCCAGGAAAATTCCACTTATATGTTATATATGCTCTTTGCATAGGTGTTTTGCAACTATGGACAAGAAAAGGGGGCAGGGTTTAACTCAGGGTGGCTAGAGCAAAGGAGGGGTGATGGAGATATCCAGGTTGAAGAAAGAGGCAGGGCATGACCCTGTATGGATAGGGAGAATATTTCCTCCTCAGATGGGAGTAGGGGGTGCTAGAAGGAAGACTCAGGATCAGGAAGGGGGAGAACAGCAGGAGTTAGGAGCAGAAGGGGGAAGGTCTCAGTTTCTAGGGGAGAAACAAATTTGTGTGTTGGGAACAGGGGCTCCTGAGGTCTGTGGGGAGAGGGGAGGGGAAGGTATGGGAGAGTGATTCAAGGTTAATGAGTATGTAAAAATGGTCGTATATTTAGTGAAAATTGTGTTAATGGATAACCCCATTTAAAAAATTATTGTGACTAAGTGTGAGCAGATATGCGAGGGTGAGTGTGTATGTGTGTGTTTGTGTGTGCACATATAGACATATTTGGAGACAACTGGATGGACATACACCATGCTGTGATCAGGGCATATATCTCATCTTTGGAATAACTGGTGGTATGGTCTTCTACATTTTCCACCATGACCATATTGCTGGTTCTATGATGAAACTCAACTCAGCTGTTTTTTTAAGAAGTTTAGTTGTAGAAACATGGTAGGAGACCACATTAAAAGAATAGAGTGAAAAAAATTTAAACCAAACCAGTAAAAGGAAACTCCTCCCTCCTTTCCCATATTTTTTTTCTCCTTGTTTTTCTGGTATGTGGCCAGTACTGGCATAGTACTGACCAAGAAGAACCCTATTCCTGGGCCCCACATTATAAAGGTTCCCACTCAGGCCCTCTTCGTGCTGTATCCAGACCACAAAGCTAGGGACATTGACCACAAGGACTATGGGATGTTCTCACCAGGTCCCAACACCCTGCAACATTTGTGTAAAACGTTTAGGTTTCCTTATTCCCCGAGGCTGCTTCCAGGTCCTGTAAGGCCTTACTTTCAGGGTCCTTCCTAAGGAAGGGAGGTCTGGGCCTATAGTATGCAAACTCAGGCCCAAAAGGTGGCCAAGTGGCCACTGTAGAAGCAAAGGGTAGACAAAGCTTGGAGATGTAGGCTGAAGTGCTCTCTGGGTTAGGTGTGAGCGATCTCTTGGTGTAGGACATAGCTGGCAATGGGAAGAGATCAAGGACATGGACCAAGGGCCTTCATTTGTACTTTTGTGCCAGACATACTGCAAATGTTAGCGACTGCCCTGTATGTATAGTTAGCTCTGTAGCCCAGCCCCAGAGAATTAGAGACACTAAGGGATATATCAATATATTTAGGAAGCCACATCTTGTCCCTGGAAGTGGCTCTGACCATACAACGCCCCCTCAATATCTCAGATGTTGAGGGAAGCAATATTTCAGGTCCTAGGTTTGGTCCTTCCTGCAGTGAGCTAGCATTCAGTGGGCTGAATCAGAGATGCCAGCACTCTACTGCATGTTAATGTTTTAGTGCGTCTCCTGGGCATTTGATCTGTTTGGGAGTGGACCTCAATCCAATGTCCTTAACTCAAGCCCACCATACTAAAATTTACATAGCTGCCATTGACCATAAGCATTTCTTCCTTCTCTGGACCCTCCCTATGAAGGTATCAAATGTCATCACATAGCAGACCTTCATTCTGCAAAATCCAGTGGACACTTCCTAGATTTCATCTTTTTTTTTTTTTTTTCTGGCTGTGCAATATGTGGGATCTTAGTTCCCCGAGCAGGGATAGCACCTGGGCCCCTGGCAGTCTTAACCACTGGCCCACAAGGGAATTCCCAGTACACTTTAAATTTTTTTTCGTTAATTGTGGTAAGATACATATAACAAAATTTACCATTTGTAAGTGTGCGGTTTTATGGCATTCACTGTTATGCAACCATCACCACATTCCATCTCCAGGATTTTTTCATCTTCTCCAACTGAAACTCTGTCCCATCAAACCATAACTCCCCATTCCTCTCTTCCTGAAGTCCCTGGCAATCAACATTCCACTTTCTCTTTCTATGGGTTTGACTACTCTTTTTTTTTTTTAATATTTATTTATTTATTTATTTGGCTTTGTCGGGTCTTAGTTGCAGCGCACAGGCTTCTCTCCAGTTGTGGTGCTTTGGCTTAGTTGCCCTGTGGCCTGTGGGATCTTAGTTCCCCGACCAGGGATTGAACCCACTTCCCCTGCGTTGGGAGGCAGATTCTTAACCACTGGACCACTAAAGAAGTCCCTGTTTTGTTTTTTGATAGCAGCCATCCTAATAAATGAGGGGTGATATCTCACTGTGGTTTTGATTTGCATTTCCTTAATGATTAGTGGTGTTGAGCATCTTTTCGTATGCTTGTTGGCCATTTGTATATCTTCTTTGGAGAAATGTCTATTTAAGTCCTTTGCCCATTTTTAAAATCAGTTTTCTTGTTATTGAGTTGTAGGGGTTCTTTATATGTTCTGGAAGTTAGCCTCTTTTCAGATATATGATTGGCAAATATTTTCTCCCATAGGTTGCCTTTTCACTCTATTTAGACTGTGTCCTTTGATGCAGAAAGTTTTCATTTTGATGTAATCCAATTTATCTATTTTCACTTTTGTTGCTTGTGTTTTTAGTGTCAAATCCTAGAAATCATTGCCAAACCCAACATCATGAAGCTTTTTTTAAAAAATTTTATTTATTTATTTTTGGCTGTGTTGGGTCTTCGTTGCTGCACACGGGCTCCCTCCAGTTGCGGCGAGCAGGGGCTACTCTTCGTTGCAGTGCGCGGGCTTCTCATGGCAGTGGCCTCTCTTGTTGCAGAGCACGGGCTCTAGGCGCGCGGGACTTCAGTAGTTGTGGCTCGCTGGCTCTAGAGTGCGGGCTCAGTAGTTGTGGCACACGGGCTTTGTTGCTCCTCGGCATGTGGGATCTTCCTGGACCAGGGCTCGAACCTGTGTCCCCTGCATTGGCAGGTGAATTCTTAACCGCTGCGCCACCAGGGAAGCCCTAGATTTCATCTTAATTCACCTTTTGGCAGCATTTCACCTTTTGGCAGCATTTGACACAGTTAATCATTCCCTTTTCCTTTATATATGTTCTTCTTTAATCTTTGAAGACTGTTCTCTTTATGTCCACCCCACATTCTCCTAGACCTGTCTCATTTTCCACACCTCTAAGTGTTGGATTGCCCAAGGCCTCCGTTTTTTTTTGCCTTTTTTGCCCTTTTTCCCTATACACATTTACTTCCTAGGTGATTCCATCTAGTCTCACATCTTTGAGTATTGTTTTAGGCTGGTGAATCAAAATATTGTATATCCACTCCCATCTATTCCCTTGTACTCCAGTCACGTATATCCAGCTACCTAATTGACTTTTCCACTTGAGATGTCGAAAAGGCATCTCAAACTTCAGTAATATGGAGTTCTGTCCAGTAGAAATATAATGCTAGCCACACATGTAATACCATTTTCTAGTAGTCACATTTAAAAGTGCCTAAAGAAACACATTTAATTATTTATTTAATTTCATCTATCCAAAATATTATTTCAACATGTAATCAATATAAAAATTATCGAGATATTTATTTTTTAGATAAAAAAATATTTTTAATTGAAGTATAGTTGATATACAATGCTGTGTTAGCTTCTGGTGTACAGCAAAGCGATTCAGCCATGCATATATATGCACACTCTTTTTCATATTCTTTCCCATTATGGTTTATTACAGTATATTGAATATAGTTCCCTGTGCTGTACAGTAGGACCTTGTCTATGTATTTTATACATAGTAGTTTGAATCGGCTAATCCCAAACTCCCAGTTTATCACTTCCCTACCCCCTTTCCCCTTTGGTAACCATAAGTTTGTTTTCCATGTCTGTGAGTATGTTTCTGTTTCATAAATAAATTCATTTGTGTCATATTTTAGATTCCACGTATAAGTGATATCACATGGTGTTTGTCTTTCTCTTTCTGACTCACTTCACTTAATAATTTATGAGATATTTAAAATTTTTCCTACTAAGTTTTCAAAAGCTGGTGTGTAATTTACACCTGCAGCATATCTCAGCCACATTTCAAGTACTCAATAGCCACAAGTGTGGACGTGTGTATACAGCACAGTTTTAGACCTTCTCATTTCCTTAGTCTCTCTTATTCATTTCCTACTGAATCATGATTCCAGTTCCAGAGGTTTCTCATATGGTGGGCTCCTGTCCTAGAAGGGAGCCCTGAAGTGTCAGTTTTGAGAGTTCGCAGGGGCTATGATGCTTCCAGCCCCTTTAGTGCCTTTTCAGCTGGGCTCCCTGCACTTACCTGGTATTGCAAAGGGCAGAAACCCTGCCAGTTTCAGTTTCTCTTTCCAGTGAGCTGGCTAGTTTGTGGTTCTCCTATTATCAAGTTAGTAAAATGCTGTGATGTTACTTCTTTTTCTTCCTGCACAGACACCGGTACCATGTAAGTAATGCAACTTTTAGTGGTTTGTCCTCATCCACTTGAATTTTGGAGGCTGAGGGGATATCTTATAACCTAGATTTGTTGAAAATATTATTCATGCATTTTGCTTTTGCTCTCTAGTTGCTCTGTTTTTATGTGAGTGTTTGGAGAGATCAAAAACCTATATAGCTACTGACGCCACCATCTTCCCAGAATCTCTACCACCAAGTGTCCTTACTCCTTGAAAAATGTTCCACCCAGTCAACCCTTTGGTAGCTCTGAAGGAACACAGTGGGATCCATCATCTGTACTAAAATGGAAAAAAATTAAATTCAGGAATTGGAACAAAAACCTATGGGGCATACTACTAAAAATCTTTAGAACTAAAGGAATTATTTTTGAGAACATATTTTGAAAACTTTGTCATGTTACTCTGTTGGCTCACAAACTGGCCCCTGTACATGAAGGGCAAGGAGAGATGGAAGAAAGAGGCAGACCACTCCAGATAGGTAGGTGGCAGTTTAATAAGCAAAGAACTTACATTATTTTCAGAAAATATTGGCCTTTAACATTTAAGTCTTTATTTATTTATTTGGCCGCACCATGTGGCTTGTGGGATCTCAGTTCCCCAACCAGGGATTGAACCCAGACCCTTGGCAGTGAAAGCACAGAATTCTAATTACTGGACTGCCAGGGAATTCCCCACAAGGGACTTCCATTTCAGGCTTGTCTTGAGCAGCTGCAAGACAGTAGATCTCCATACCTGCTTGCCAGAATCTTGAAAGTTTACATAGAGGCCTTAATGGGGTTCGGTCACATATACCAACCAGATGGTCTCAACATCACATTACTGTCTCAAGGCTGTGTCCTTGAAAACGGCTCCAGCTTTGAGAATGGTGGACTGAAGGTACATTCCAAGGATTGGAGAGGGGATGAGGAGCCTCTGATTGCCCAGGTCCGGCTTGAGAGTCAGCAGTTGGTCACGTCCTCTTGATGACCTCCACCAACATACTAATTCTTTTTTCTTTTTTAACATCTTTATTGGAGTATAATTGCTTTACATGGTGTGTTAGTTTCTGCTTTATAACAAAGTGAAAGAGTTATACATATACATATGTCCCCATATCTCTTTCCTCTTGCGTCTCCCTCCCTCCCACCCTCCCTATCCCACCCCTCTAGGTGGTCACAAAGCACCGAGCTGATCTCCCTGTGATATGCGGCTGCTTCCCACTAGCTATCTATTTTACGTTTAGTAGTGTATATATGTCCATGCCACTCTCTCACTTTGTCCCAGCTTACCCTTCCCCCTCCCCATATCCTCAAGTCCATTCTCTAGTAGGTCTGCGTCTTTATTCTCGTCTTGCCCCAAGGTTCTTCATGACCTTCTTTTTTAAGATTCCATATATATGTGTTAGCGTACAGTATTTGTTTTTTCTTTCTGACTTACTTCACTCTATATGACAGACTCTAGGTCCATCCACCTCACTAAAAGTAACTCAATTTCATTTCTTTTTATGGCTGAGTAATATTCCATAGTATATATGTGCCACAACTTCTTTATCCATTCATCTGCTGATGGACACTTAGGTTGCTTCTATGTCCTGGCTATTGTAAATAGAGCTACAATGAACATTTTGGTACATGACTCTTTTTGAATTATGGTTTTCTCAGGGTATATGCCCAGTAGTGGGATTGCTGTGTCGTATGGCAGTTCTATTTTTAGTTTTTGAAGGAACCTCCATACTGTTCTCCATAGTGGCTGTATCAATTTACATTCCCACCAACAGTGCAAGAGTGTTCCCTTTTCTCCACACCCTCTCCAGCGTTTATTTTTTCTAGATTTTTTGATGATGGCCATTCTGACCGGTGTGAGATGATATCTCATTGTAGTTTTGACTTGCATTTCTCTAATGATTAATGATGTCGAGCATTCTTTCTTGTGTTTGTTGGCAATCTGTATATCTTCTTTGGAGAAATGTCTATTTAGGTCTTCTGCCCATTTTGGGATTGGGTTGTTCGTTTTTTTGATATTAAGCTGCATGAGCTGCTTGTAAATTTTGGAGATTAATCCTTTGGCAATTGCTTCATTTGCAAATATTTTCTCCCATTCTGAGGGTTGTCTTTGTGTCTTGTTTATGGTTTCCTTTGCTGTGCAAAAGCTTTTAAGTTTCATTATGTCCCATTTGTTTATTTTTGTTTTTATTTCCATTTCCCTAGGGGGTGGGTCAAAAAGGATCTTGCTGTGATTTATATCATAGAGTGTTCTGCCTATGTTTTCCTCTAAGAGTTTTATAGTGTCTGGCCTTACATTTAGGTCTTTAATCCATTTTGAGTTTATTTTTGTGTATGGTGTTAGGGAGTGTTCTAATTTCATTCTTTTACACGTAGCTCTTCAGTTTTCCTGAGCTTGTTTTTTGTTTGTAGATTCCACATATAAGTGAGATCATACGGTATTTGTCTTTGTCTGACTTCACTTAGCATAATGCCCTCGAGATTTCATTATTTTTATGGCTGAATAATATTCCATTATATATGTATATATATATGTATATATCACATTTTCTTTATCCATTTATATTTTGATAGATATTTTGTTTATTTCAGTATCTTGACTATTGTAAATAATGCTGCAGTGAACATGGGGGTGCATGTATCTTTTTGAGTTAATGTTTTCATTTCCTTCAGATAAGTACTCAGAAGTCAAATTGCTAAATCCTATTCTCTCTGCTCTTTAGATTAAGTAGCTCTCTTGGTATATAGTCAAGTCCACTGACTCTTTCTTCTGACATCTCAAATCTGCCATTGCACCCCTCTAGTGAATGTTTAATTTTATGATTGAATGTTTCAACTCAAGAATTTACATTTGGTCCTTTTTAGTAGTTTCTCTTTATCTGTTGAGACTCTCTATTTGTTTTGTCATTGTCATCATATTTTCCATTAATTATTTTAGTATTGTTTCCTTTAATTCTTTCAGCATACATGCATACCTTGTTTTATTGTGCTTCCCTTTATTGCATTTCGCAGATACTGCATTTTTTACAAATTGAAAGTTTGTGGCAATCCTGCATTGTCAGGGTTAGAATTTTTTAGCAATAAATTATTTTTTAATTAAGGTATGTACGTACATTTTTTTAGACATAATGCTATTGCACACTTAACAGAGTGTGGTATAGTATAAACATAAGTTTTATATATACTGGGAAACCAAAAAATTTGTGTGACTTGCTTTGTTGTGATATTTGCTTTACTGCAGTGCTCTGGAACCAAACCCGATCTCCATTGTATGCATGTAGTTATATTGGGCTGGCCAAAAAGTTCGTTCGGGTTTTCCATATGAAAAACCCGAATGAACTTTTTGGCCAACCCAATAACTGCTTTGAATGATCTGTCTGCTAAATATAACATCTGGGCCAACTCAGAGTAAGTTTTGCCTATTTTTTTTCTGCTATGTATGTGTCACAGTTTCGATTTGGTTGTCTCAAAACTTTGGGTGGTAAACTGGATATTTTAGATAATATATTGTAGCAATTCTGGATTTGGTTTTAACTTTATGAGTTTTTTTTTTTTTCTGGAGAGTTGCCTAGCTTTAGCATTGTAATTTCTCATTCCATGGTAAGCAGCCACTGAGATCTCTGTTCAGTTTTTTTTTTTAATTTTAATTTTTTATTCTGTCTTCCTGTTGGTTACCCCTGTGCCTACATAGTTTAGTGGTCAGGCAATGATTTGGGAAGAGGTTGTTCTCAAATATCTTGAGGTTGTAAGGCTTCCACTCTCAGCTGCTCTGGGAAGCACCGTCAACCAAATGAACAGATTTTACCATTTGTTTCCTAATGAGTTTACAAGCATTAGCTAACGGTGACCTGTTTTTTTCCCATCTGACCCAAATGGAATTTACTTCCTCTCAGAGTAAAGCTGCTGATTTTGGGGGGCCAGCCCATAGTTTGGTAAAACTATCCTTTTCACCTTCATAGCTGAAGGAGAATGAAGTAGGTGCTGTATGGGAATAGCCTCATGCAAGGCCACAGACTCCTATTCCTATACACAGCTCTAGTAGTTTTTCAAGGCAGTGTCTCAGTAAGTTGTTTGCCTTCAGTAGACTTTCAGAGACATAAAATAGTTGCTTGTTCTGTATCGGTCTCAGCCTATAAATAGTGATGCTCTCAGCTACAAATGCCTGGGGGCACTCATCTGGACCCCTACTACTTGTGGGGAGCCCCCACAGACATTTCCCCAATCAGAGCCAGTCTGGCCCTTGTGATGCTTATTATGATAGCAAGACACACCTCAGCAGTAACCATCATGGAACTTCGAAAAATACAAGGTTTATTACTTACAAATCCTGGAGGGTACATGGCATACCCAGGGCCACAAAGGGAGGTCACAGGGAGAGACAGAGAGAGAGAGAGAGAGAGAGAACCTGAACCTGAGGTTCTGCCTTTATTTGGGGTTGACGGTGGGGCACCTAGGGTTTCGTGGGTTCACTCTTTATTGGTGAATTTAAGAGGAGAGCGGGTATTAAAGCATGGGAAGGGAAAAGCAGGATCACTCAAATGGTCGGTAATCTAGGTCAACCAGGGATTTCTAAAATGGGTGAGGTGGCCTGGCTCCTTATCTAGTTGTGTATTGGGCAATGTGCTTGTTGGAGATGGATGTTGGAAATAGATGCCTCAGCAATCAAAAGCTTAATGTCAGGCAGTTACATTACAATCAGCAAAGCTAATTGTCTGGCGCTTGCTACATTACTTTTGGCAATTTTTTCCAGTTTTATACTTGATTTTGGCAGAGAGGATTAGCCAAACTCTTCAAGCCACCATAACCAGAATTTTCACTCTATCAGGTAGAATTCTTCTCCTTTTCTCACAACCAAACCTAAAAACTTTGCCACATTCACTCTTGTATCAGTTTGTTATTGCTGTACAACAAATAACCCCTATACTTAGTGGCTTAAAATGATACCCATTTATTTAGCTCTTCTTACTCTGGGTGAGCAATTAAGGCTTAGCTCAAATAATCAGTTCTTCTGGTCTCAGTTGGACCCATTCGTATTCCTCTGGTGAACTGACAGATAAACCAGGGACTGGATTTTTTAAGATGGCCCCAGAAGGGATGGGTTGTCTGTCTCTGCTACATGTGGTCTCTCATCCTTCAGCCAACTGGCCCAGGATTATTCACCTGGAAACTGATCAGGGTTCCAAGAGTGAGAGCAGAAGTACTCAAGGCTTCTTTAGGCCTATACTCAGAATTAGCACAATACCATTTATTCAGCACTTTATTAGTCAAACCAAGTCACAAGGCTAGCCCCAATTCAAGCTGTAGAGAAATAGAGTACGCCTCTTGATGTGAGGAGCTTCAGAGTCACATTGGAAAGGGATGTAACCCAGGGAGGGGTAGAGAATTCCATTTTTGAAATTGATCACAGCATCCATCTTCCCTTCCTTTCAAGTACAGTGGAATAGATGTTCTTTCTCCCACCTAAGATAAATCCATCTACGTGTGCTCTGTATGCTCACTTCTTCCACCTTTTAACTCTCTAGAGGGAAGGTATCATTGGAGCAATCAGGCAAAAAGAAGATGGTGGTTTTATTTACGGGTATTTCTTTGAGAGATCATAATAATGGATGGGTTTGTCCTTTTTGTGTGAATTTCCAGATACTCCCTTGTTCATTTGTAAGTATGAAAATGATGTCTTTGCCAAATATGGATGTTTTGTGTTACTAGATATTTTCCTTCTATTCAAGAATAGTCAAGGGTAGTATTGATAAACATGCTGCATGTTCCCTAGGTCCTGATTACATTGTTGCTCTAATAATTATTATTGGCCCCATTTTACAGATGAAGAAAATGAGGCAGCAAGGCACTGCTCCGAGGTTAAGAAATGGGTAAGTACATATTTCAATCCATATATGCTCTTCTAGATTTTGTGTTTTCTCCATCACACATTTCAAGTGATATATTGAGGGTTTGGAGAAAAATGATCACAGCTGAAGTCCATTTTGAGGGATGGAGGTAACGTATAGAAATAAAGACTTTGTCACATTCCTGTTCCTGTTCCAGATTTCATTTGCTGCTCATCACATACCGCTTTTCATACAAGTAAAAGCTTGAAATTTCACTGGCTGGAGCTTGATGGAGGTTCATTATAACTATCTAGAATGGGCCAAGGTCTAATTCCTCTTCAAACAAAGATCACTGGAAATAAAGTCTGTTAGCGTGATTGATATATGTAGTCTAAAACATTACATGTTAACTTTTTTTCTGTTTCAGTCTGCCAGATTATTGAGTTGCGAAAGATACTTTTTGTTTGACTGACTTTAGTATGTTATTTTAGTAGTATTTTTAGTTGTGAGAATGGAAAGTCATTAATGTATTTAGAAGTGGGGGAAAAAAAGCAACCACTCATAACATTTTCACATATTTCCTGTTCAGTCATTTTTCTGTTTATTTATAATGGATAAATATTTTTATATTTTACATTTTTAGCAAATACGCAATATATAGTTTTTGTCTTGGGTATTTTAGTTCATTTTTCTGATTAAGAACATAATAATTTTTAAAGTAAAACATAAACAGTGGAGATTTGGGGGAAAAGTAAACAGTCTGTATAGGGTCCCCTACAAAATTAAAATGTACACTAACAAGCATAACGCTGGTTAAACAAATAATTCCTTATTTATAAGCAATTTGATTGTATATCTAGAAAAACGAAGAGAGTTAATGGTGAAAATAAGTCTCTTAGTCAAAGTGCTTGGTAAGTCATCTATATGCACAACAACTCCCAGATTGGTATTTCCCAATATACCATAAATAATGACTTATTGACACTAGTAGTAAAAACAAAATATCTTAAGAATAATATAAAAGAGATATGGGTCCTATATGAGGACAAATATTAAATGGAGTGAGAATAAAAGGTGATTTGAACAAGCTGAAATATTTACTGTGCAACTGGATTTGAAGACTGTATTATACAGATATAAATTATTTTATACACTCAATAGATTTTCCAAAGGCACTCAATAATAATTCAACACCTATTCCCATTTTTTTAAAATGTATGTTTTAAAAGTAGATATGTAGTAGGCTATATTGATGGGAGGCTTTGGGTTTTTTTTCTGTAAAAAGACACAAAATGATTTTATACCACTGGAGGAAATTCCATTAAAATTAGGACCAAGACAAATATGCTCATTATCCCTACTACCTAATATTGCTTTAGAAATTCTCTCCACCATAAAAATATGTTAAAAAGAAATAAGGCCTATAACTTTCAGGACGGAGAAAAAATAATCATTGCTTGAAGCTGAAAGCAGTGTATTCTTGGAAAACACATTAGAAACAACATAAAATGCCTTGCTATACATGAATTCTATAAAAAGCTAGAATAAACAGTGACTATTTAAGATATCAATAACTTTTACGTGTGTCAGCAAGAACCCCATACAAAACATAATGAGAGAAATGATGGCACTCACAACAGTTAGTTAAAAAGAAATGATAAAATTGAGAGTTTTGAAAGAAGGTTTGAATGATAAATGGAGAGACAGTTTTGCAGAGCTAGTGATGATTGAGGTGGTGGCTGGGATGAGAAGGAAGCAATCACAATGCCCCTCTCAGATTATAAAGTCCCCAGGTTCTAGCCGTGTCACAGGGATCCCTCGTAATCATTAGGCAGGGTTCCCATGTCTCATCTATGTGTCCTTTTGTATAATTCATTATAATTGAATAATTCAACACTTCCACAACGCATCATGCCCTTCCAATCTTTGCAAAGACCTGTGTCAAAGGGAAGCAGAAAGAGGAGAAAGGCGTGCTAACACAGCAGGGGAGTTATGGGATAGGTGGTCCCCTAATGATGATGGTAGACAAAACTTTACTTCTAGAGCGCAAGGGCCATAACTTACAGGTTTAATACAATCCCAATCAAAATGTCAATGGAATTTTATTTGCAGAACTCAGCATAACCATGTTAATATTCACCTATTAGAATAACGTTGAAAGAATGCATAATTTAAGAAGAGTAAAATCATTTTCAAAAGCTTGGCATTCCAATGTCTGAATTTGCAATAATTATTAAATAATTTGCTAATATTGCTTAAATATTATTTGCTAACTGCTTTGAACTTTAGCTCCCATCTTTTAGCTTCACCACAAAGGAGAGAGACAAAAATAACACAAAACTTGCTTTTGTAGTAGA
Organism: Balaenoptera physalus; assembly: GCF_965194825.1. Taxonomy (NCBI): domain Eukaryota; kingdom Metazoa; phylum Chordata; class Mammalia; order Artiodactyla; family Balaenopteridae; genus Balaenoptera; species Balaenoptera physalus. Next base: position 8,050 of record NW_028124095.1, on the reverse strand, counting down.
AATTAAATCTATGGCCAAGGGGGTAAATGCTTAACATTGCCTAGGTAGAAGGAAAGGGAAGGGTTTAAGTCATCCAACATTGGTTGAGAACAATCTATGTGCCAGGTCCTGTGCTAAGCACTTCATCTTTAATTCTCATAATATTTTGCTATTGATGCTAATTACATTAAAGGAGACCAAAGATTAGAGTGGAGTTGGGATTTGAATTCAAGTTTTTCTGGCTCCCTATCCTGTGCTCCCTAGCCTGTGCTCCTTACACCACCACCATTACTTATCTAAAGAATTATTTCACTGAGTACTGTTTTTTTGGTTATGTCAGTTTTGGTGGTGTATAGAGTTTACAACTTAGATAAGTTCCTCATCTGCTTAAAAGACTAGTTCCCTGGATGGTGTTGGCTGTGTTGGGTTTTTTCTTCTTCTGCAGGATATGATAAATAATCTTGAGTTTTATCGTAATACAGATCTGCATTCCAATTACATTCCCAGCAGTTAATAGCTGTGTAACCTTGGACAAACTGTTTAAAAAGTTGGAGCCTCAGTTCCCTCAACATGCATAAAACTTCATGTAGTCACTCAGAAAAGAGGACAGTCTACTTTGCCATCACCCCATGCAACCATTTTGATAAAAATCTTCACCTTCACAAGGGATTCCGTGACATTTTGGGTAACGATGATATTGTCGAGTTGCCTTTATTGTACCTTAACTGTTGGGCGTGTTTATCACCCAGCCTAGTGTAGAATGTGAAGAAACAAATCTGGTCCACATCTAGAAACATCCAAATCAAAGCCTCAAGTAAAAATAACCAATTTAAAAGTCATAATGCAGGAAAATTTGAATTTTCTGTTTGGTGGATTAGTAGTTTTCATAGAAGTGTTGGATACACTTTCAAATGGAATCACATTATCTTGCAGAGGAAGAGATCAAGAATGTATTTGATCAACTAGAATACACTAACACCAAGCATGTTAGGTGCTGTGCTAGGTATGGAGGTGCAGAGGTGAATCATATAGAAATCCTTCCGTCAAGATATTAAGAGTCTAGTTGGGGGAGAAACATAAACAGATTAATAAATCATAACCTTTCTTGATGATCTACTCTGTGCCATGCAAATTTATATATATATATATATTTGTAATATATATATATATATATATATATATATATATATATAATATATACATAATTTTTTTCTCAATGGGGTTTTCTCAATGTTGCTGAGAGGGTAAATAACTAAATAGTGCTAAAGCTGGGACTTACATACACTAAGTATTTTGACACTAAAGCTGATCCTCTTTCCACTCGTTATGGCAACACTTATTTCATATGTAGTAGCAGGTATAATTCCCAATGAGACAGTCATCCTGTTCCCAATAGGATTCATGTCTGGAAAATCCAGGCATACAGCAAGGCTTAGCTTCCCTGTAAAGAACCAGATCACTCTCAGTCAGAGCACAGATAAGAAATGTGCTTTGTGTTAGTGTCAACTTAAAGAAAATTGCACAATGTAAAAGTTGTGAGTTAAGTTTTATTCTGGGACTTAACTGAGGACGATAGCCCAGGAGACAGCCTCTCGGATAGCTCTGAGGAACTGCTCTGAAGAGGTAGGGGAGGAGCCAGGATACATACAAATTTTTTTGGCTGGGAAATACTTGTAGTCAAGCATACATCTTGGTAAAAAATGACTGCTAATTACAAAGAACATATACTTCAAGTTAATGATTCTAGTGCTTTTCTATGTATGGGAAGATGCAAGGAGCAGGGGTCATTGAAATTCTTCCTTAGATATGCATCTTAACTATCTAGGGGCCCAGTATCCAAAGCACAGAATGTTCCATCCTTCCCCCCCACCCCCACCACATCCCGAGTTCCCTTAGGGCACACTGTCAGTGGGCTACTGCAGTCGGTTGCAACTTAACCCTCTGCATAACTAGATGATGAGCAACACTCTTTGTTCTTTTTGTTTACATTAGGAATGAGTGGAGAGCTTGGAAAGTGAGAGCCACACTATTGGGCCCTTCTGTGGAAGGTGGGTTTTACCCAGTATAAAGGGCTGTGAAGCTACAGTTGCCTCTTTGTTTCTGCCATCTCAGTGGGGTCCAATGCTAAGAGAACAGTTCCTCAGAAACAACTGTTCCATTGTATATATGTGCCACATCTTCTTTATCCATTCATCTGTCGATGGACACTTAGGTTGCTTCCATGTCCTGGCAATTGTAAATAGAGCTGCAATGAATATTTTGGTACATGACTCTTTTTGAATTATGGTTTTCTCAGGGTATATGCCCAGGAGTGGGTTTGCTGGGTCATATGGTAGTTCTATTTTTAGTTTTTTAAGGAACCTCCATACTGTTCTCCATAGTGGCTGTATCAACTTACATTTCACCAACAGTGCAAGAGTGTTCCCTTTTCTCCACACCCTCTCCAGCATTTATTGTTTGTAGATTTTTTGATGATGGCCATTCTGACCGGTGTGAGATGATATCTCATTGTAGTTTTGATTTGCATTTCTCCAATGATTAATGATGTTGAGCATTCTTTCATGTGTTTGTTGGCAATCTGTATATCTTCTTTGGAGAAATGTCTATTTAGGTCTTCTGCCCATTACTCAGCCATAAAAAGAAATGAAATTGAGTTATTTGTAGTGAGGTGGATGGACGTAGAGTCTGTCATACAGAGTGAAGTAAGTCAGAAAGAGAAAAACAAATACCGTATGCTAACACATATATATGGAATCTAAAAAAAAAAAAATGGTCATGAAGAACCTAGGGGCAAGACGGGAATAAAGGCACAGACCTACTAGAGAATGGACTTGAGGATACGGGGAGGGGGAAGGGTAAGCTGGGACAAAGTGAGAGGGTGGCATGGACACATATACACTACCAAACGTAAAATAGCTAGCTAGTGGGAAGCAGCCGCATAGCACAGGGACATCAGCTCCGTGCTTTGTGACCACCTAGAGGGGTGGGATAGGGAGGGTGGGAGGGAGGGAGATGCAAGAGGGAAGAGATATGGGGACATATGTATAACTGATTCACTTTGTTATACAGCAGCAACTAACACACCATTGTAAAGCAATTATATTCCAATAAAGATGTTAAAAAAAAAGATACAATTGTTATTTTGGAAAGGGGCAGTTAAAGGCCTGGCTCAGAGCCTTCAGCCACTCAGAGCTGGGCAGATCTTTCACCTCCAGGGCTCCCCCGTGAGAGGTGTCAGAAAAAGTTTCTTTAGAGACTTCAACAGTTTTTTTAAAAAAATTAATTAATTAATTAATTAATTAATTTTTGGCTGTGTTGGGTCTTCGTTTCTGTGTGAGGGCTTTCTCTAGTTGTGGCAAGTGGGGGCCACTCTTCATCACGGTGCGTGGGCCTCTCACTGTCGTGGCCTCTCTTGTTGCGGAGCACAGGCTCCAGACGCGCAGGCTCAGGAGTTGTGGCTCACGGGCCCAGTTGCTCCACAGCATGTGGGATCTTCCCAGACCAGGTCTCGAACCCGTGTCCCCTGCATTGGCAGGCAGATTCTCAACCACTGCGCCACCAGGGAAGCCCTCAACAGTTTTTAAGTAGAACCAAAAGAGCCGTGGGACATGTTTTGGAAGCCAGAAATGAAAGCATACTGCAGGTTGGAGTCAAGAGACCCAGAATTGAAAATTGACTTTGCCGCTAGCTAGCTGTGTGATACTGATTATATAACAGTTCCTGACATTTGTATTCACTCAATAAATATTCATCCATTGAATGAAGGTCTTTGTTTCCCCCACTAGATTATGAGATCCTTGAGGGCAAGGGCAAGATTTCGTTGGTCTTTGTAAATCCAGCATCCAGTTCACTGTCTAAATCCTGTTAAGCACCACTAAATTTTGAATTAGTTATCCTTTTGTGAGTAACATGGATAAGAAAATCATTCACCCAGTGTGGACATAGTACAGAAGATATTATTGATGTAGGCACCACATATTTTGCTCTTGCATACAGGTACCAAGCAAATTATTCTTTCTAATCAGCTGAGTTTTTGAGAGCAAAGAAATCTGACTCATTATCTTTGGTATTGCACACAGAAGCTAGTATTTATAGTACATGTAATGATTTACTGCAGCTTTACCTTGATCTCAATCATTCAAGTGTCAGTCTTACGGTTTTTGCTTTATCTGTGCACAATCTGTACTTTTATTAAAATGTTTTCATTTTTTGAAATAAAAAAGTATCTTTTAAAGTGAAACATAACTCTAAAAATTAAGAACACAAAATAATGTTATGAAATATCTTAAAATGAAATTAAGATTCAGTACAAGTAATAGTAAGCTAGTATGTGCATTATACTAACTACTTTATATATCTTCTCTCTTTCAATACTCACAATAGCTCTTCTAGAAAAATGTTCTTCCCATGACCACAGATGAGATTAAGACCCAGGGAAGTTAGGCAACAGCCCAGGGTCACACAGCTAGGATAAGGGAGAACCTGAACTCTAACTCAAGGTTTTTAGATGCTAACGCCCACATGGAGTGCACTGTCACTAACTTTATTATTCCCAAGTACTTCCCCCTGAATCCTTTCCCCTTTTTTTCACTGATACAGACTTCCCTGGTTTTCAGGCCAGCTCCTCTTCACACTTTCAGCAGCTCCTCATCCCATAGGCCACTCCCCAGATCCTGTGGCCCACTGCCTATACATTCAACACTGAGGCTTGCTAGAACAGAGGAAAATGAATATTTTAAAGTCTTTCTGAGAACATAAAATAATTGTTATCTACACCTTCCTGAGAACTATTAAGGGGTGAGCATCTGAGGAGGGCTCTTTGTGATTGAGTTTCTTGGAGTGAGAATGCAGATAGGGGCCTGAAGGAGAGATAGAAATTGTCCTCCTTGTGCAAAGGACTGGGGGAGGAGATGGAGTCTGGAGGATCTAGAGGCTGCTGTGGAGGGAGGAAGGGAGAGTGAGCTGCTGACCTGCAGGAAATGTGGGAGATAAGGGAGGGCTCATGGTGGGCACCCAGTAAATGTCCATAGGTTTTAACTCGAGAGAGATGTGGTAAATTATGGGGAACCATATAATCAGGAAGTTGCCTTCCAAATTGAAGCTGTGACCAGGAACTTTGCCTTTGGGTTAACAAAAATCTTTCTTCTGTTTCAGAAGCTGAGTAGTCAGATCAAGGAAACTTGAGGCAGCAGTGATTTGAGGTGAGATAGGATTCAAGGAATAATGAATCTGGAGCTGGTAGCTAAAGCCAAGGGATAGAATATGTAGTAAGAGGAAGAGGGAAGGGGGAACTATGTTGCTTATTGGCGCCCTTCCTCCACCATGTCAGGTAATTAATGTATATTACTCCATGAAATCTTCAGAGCCAATCTGCAAGGCAGTTGTTGCCCCCCACACGACAGATGAGGAAATAGGCTCAGAGTGATTGAATGTCTCGTTAAAGGTCACACAGATTGAAAATGTCAGAGCCCAGGGTGTTACCTCTAGTTGTTTGTGCCCCAAAGAAAAAGTTTATGAGGACTCCTGGATTCTAGAGTAGGAACATGTGTTTGATAAAGGCGTCTCTACCCCCTTGGCAGAGATCAGTGTGGTTCCCTGGAACAGACCCTAGAGCAACCACAGGACTGACCCAGGACATGTCCAGTTTCCTTAGACTCATATAATCATGGTCCAAGCCACAGCTTCCAAACCTGGTGAAGCTGAAGCAAACTCTGAGTGGACCATGGAAAGAACCTGTGTCCTTATTCTGTAGTCAAACTCAGAGCAGGGTGACAGTTAAGACTAGTAAATCGTCACTTTTCAGAACTATCTTCATACTAGAACTTCTAGGGGAGTCATAGATCTTGGGAAAAGGCTGACTTGGGTCAGGACTATGTGTCAGAACAGCTGGGGTAGTCTTTGGATTTAGTGAGATTACACTGTGGATAAAGAATGTCACCTGCCAGATCAGTAAACAAAGGATGTTGTGGCCATTAAGCCATCAGCCACTGTACACCCCCTCCCCACGGTGCACGCTGAGGGCACTCAGGATGTAGAAAACAGGGTATTGGCCCTAGATAGCTAAGGTGCATATCAAAGGAATGATTTCAGTGAGCCCAGACTCTTGCATTTTCCCAAACATAGAAAAGTGCTAAATTCATTAACTTGAGATATCTGGTTTTTCTTTAATTAACAGTAATCCTTTGATGTTCCGACTACCTGTTTTTATTTGTTTGTTTCTCTTGGTTTTGGTTTGCAAAAACTCCTATATATGTCCTGGCTCTTCCCTTACCTCTTTGGAACAGTCCCTCAGAGCTATCTAAGAGACTGTCTCTCAGGCTTAAGTCCTCAGCATGTCTGCTGAATAAAACATAATTCTCAACTTTTAGGTTGTGCATCTTTTTGCCAGCTGAGAATACTATGTCACTGAGGACAAGTCACTGAACATCTCTGAAGCTCAGTTTTGTAAAATGTGGATGATCTTATCTACTGCCAGGATCTGGTGGGGAATGGAGATAATATTAGACAAGAGTTTGCCACAACAGGTTAAGACCATGATATTAGCAACTCTGGTTTTCGGAACGTTTTAAAAAATTCCAACATACTTTGTATATAACTATGTGTGTATTTTTTTTAAACATCTTTATTGGAGTATAATTGCTTTACAATGGTGTGTTAGTTTCTGCTTTATAACAAAGTGAATCAGTTATACACATACATATATCCCCATATCTCTTCCCTCTTGCATCTCCCTCCCTCCCACCCTCCTTATCCCACCCCTCTAGGTGGTCACAAAGGACCGAGCTGATCTCCCTGTGCTATGCGGCTGCTTCCCACTAGCTATCTATTTTACATTTGGTAGTGTATATATGTCCATGCCACTCTCTTACTTTGTCCCAGCTTACCCTTCCCCCTCCCCGTGTCCTCAAGTCCATTCTCTAGTAGGTCTGCGTCTTTATTCCCATCGTGCCCCTAGGTTCTTCATGACCATTTTTTTTTTTAATCACACTATCTTACTGATTATGGCTTTATAGTTGCCCTTGCAATGTAGCTTTGAAAGTCCTTCAAATTTCTTCTTCTGGATGGCTTTGGCTGTTCTTGGATCTTTGATATTCACATATATTTTAGAATCAGTTGGCTAATTTCCATTTACAAAAAATCAGCTGGGATTTCAACTGAAGTTAGATTGAATCCATAAATCATTTTGATGAGAAATCTCTCTTTGATTTAATTTTCATAATGTTGTCTTCTAATCAATGAACATGATGTATCTCCAATTTATCTAGGTCTTCTTTAATATCTCTCAGAAATGTTATATAGATTTCTGGGCAGAGGTCTTGTGAATATCTTTTATTAGATTTGTTCCTAGGTATTTGATGTTTCTGATTTATAGTGAATGGCATTAAAATTTTTTTCTTTATAAATAAAGAATACAGAAATGCAACTCAATTTTGTAATATTGACCTTATATCCAGCAATCATGCTAAATTCATTTATTAATTCTAATATTTGATATATACATTCTTTAAGTTATTTTATGTAAAGAATCTGTTATGTCTCTTCTATTTTTTAAAAGCTGAGAAACCATTCCCCAAAGACCCCAAAGCTACTTACATTTATATCTCGTTAACCACAACTGGGAAATATACATTCACAAACCAGTCACTGGAGTAGTAATGAGGTTATTATGACCTGGTTAGTCAAACACACTGCCCTTTATATATCAAATACATTGCATTATGATTATGATGCCACAATTTTTCCTTATTTTAACCAAATATATAAATATTTACATATTAATACTTAGATTAGAAGGTTGAGAATCAGTAAATATATGATGATGGATTTTTTGTGGAATATTCCTCCATGTAAATGAGTTGAAACTATAATTCTTAAGTTATATAATTTCTTAAGCAATGACTAGTATGTTTCATATGTGAAAAACATTTGTAGCTTGTTGAAGAAGAATAAATTTTTAAAATGAAAAAAAATTAGTTCATTTCAAAAAATACCCTTTTGCTATTTATTAAAGCACAAAATTATCATAGAAAATTTAACACATACACATATCAAACTTTTAGCAATAGTGATC
>NW_028124096.1:0-27000 GCF_965194825.1 Balaenoptera physalus | reverse complement strand
GTTTCATTGTGGAAACATGTGGCCTGGGATCATGACTGAGGTTTGATGGTGGAACACTCTGGCCTGGCAAAATGACTGAGGCTTGATTCTGGAACCCTGTGGCCCGGGAACATGAGAACGGTTTGATTCTGGAACCCTGTGGCCTTTAACATGACATCGGTGGATTCTGGAACCCTGTGGCCTGGGAACATGAGAACAGTTTGATTCTGGAACCCTGTGGCCTGGGAACATGTGTGAGGATTGATGGTGGAACCCTGTGGCCTGGCAACATGACTGAGGTTTGATACTGGAAGACTGTGGCCAGGAAACATGATATCGGGTTGATTCTGGAAACTTCTGTCCTGGGAACAAGACTGAGGTTTGATTCTGGAACCCTGTGTCCTGGGAATATGACAAAGGTTTGTTGCTGGAAGCCTGTTCCCTGGGTACATGACTGAGGTTTGATTCTGGACACCTGTGTCCTGGGAACATGAGTGATGTTTGATTGTTGAAACCTGTGGCCTGCGAACATGACTCAGGTTTGATTCTGGAACCATGTGTCCTGGGAATATGACTGAGGTTTGATTTTGGAAACCTTTGGCCTGGGAAAATGACTGAGGTTTCATTGTGGAAACATGTGGCCTGGGATCATGACTGAGGTTTGATGGTGGAACACTCTGGCCTGGCAAAATGACTGAGGCTTGATTCTGGAACCCTGTGGCCCGGGAACATGAGAACGGTTTGATTCTGGAACCCTGTGGCCTTTAACATGACATCGGTGGATTCTGGAACCCTGTGGCCTGGGAACATGAGAACGGTTTGATTCTGGAACCCTGTGGCCTGGGAACATGAGTGAGGATTGATGGTGGAACCCTGTGGCCTGGCAACATGACTGAGGTTTGATACTGGAAGACTGTGGCCAGGAAACATGATATCCGGTTGATTCTGGAACTTCTGTCCTGGGAACAAGACTGAGGTTTGATTCTGGAACCCTGTGTCCTGGGAATATGACAAAGGTTTGTTGCTGGAAGCCTGTTCCCTGGGTACATGACTGAGGTTTGATTCTGGAAACCTTTGGCCTGAGAAAATGACTGAGGTTTCATTGTGGAAACAGGTGGCCTGGGATCATGACTGAGGTTTGATGGTGGAACACTCTGGCCTGGCAAAATGACTGAGGCTTGATTCTGGAACCCTGTGGCCCGGGAACGTGACTGAGGTTTGATGGCAGAAACCTGTGGCCTGGCAACATGACTGACGTTTGATTCTGGATCCCTGTGGCCTGGGAACATGACTGAGGCGTGATTCTGGAAAACTGTGGCCTGGGAACATGACATCTGTTTAGATTGTGGAATACTGTGCCCCGGGAACCTGACTGAGCCTTGGTTCTGAAACCCTGTGGACTGGGAACATGACTGAGGTTTTATTCTGGGACCCTGTAGCCTGGGAACATAACTGAGGATTGATTCTGGAACCCTGTGGCCTGGGAACATGATACCGGTGGATTCTGGAACCCTGGGGACTGGGCATGTGACATCTGTTTAGATTGTGGAATACTGTGCCCCGGGAACCTGACTGAGCCTTGGTTCTGGAACCCTGTGGATTGGGAACATGACTGAGGTTTTATTCTAGAACCCTGTAGCCTGGAAACATAACTGAGGATTGATTCTCGAACCCTGTGGCCTGGGAACATGACATCGGTGGATTCTAGAACCCTGTGGCCTGGGAACATGTCTGAGGTTTGATGGTGGAAACCTGTGGCTTGGCAACATGACTAAGGTTTGATTCTGGAAGACTGTGGCCGGGAAGCATGATATCTGGTTGATTCTGGAAACTTGTGTCCTGGGAACATGACTGAGGTGTGTTTCTGGAAGCCTGTGCCCTGGGAACATGACTGAGGTTTGATTCTGGACCCCTGTGTCCTGGGAACATGACTGAGGTTTGATTCTGGAACCCTGTGTCCTGGGAATATGACAAAGGTTTGTTGCTGGAAGCCTGTTCCCTGGGTACATGACTGAGGTTTGATTCTGGACACCTGTGTCCTGGGAACATGAGTGATGTTTGATTGTTGAAACCTGTGGCCTGCGAACATGACTCAGGTTTGATTCTGGAACCATGTGTCCTGGGAATATGACTGAGGTTTGATTTTGGAAACCTTTGGCCTGGGAAAATGACTGAGGTTTCATTGTGGAAACATGTGGCCTGGGATCATGACTGAGGTTTGATGGTGGAACACTCTGGCCTGGCAAAATGACTGAGGCTTGATTCTGGAACCCTGTGGCCCGGGAACATGAGAACGGTTTGATTCTGGAACCCTGTGGCCTTTAACATGACATCGGTGGATTCTGGAACCCTGTGGCCTGGGAACATGAGAACGGTTTGATTCTGGAACCCTGTGGCCTGGGAACATGAGTGAGGATTGATGGTGGAACCCTGTGGCCTGGCAACATGACTGAGGTTTGATACTGGAAGACTGTGGCCAGGAAACATGATATCGGGTTGATTCTGGAACTTCTGTCCTGGGAACAAGACTGAGGTTTGATTCTGGAACCCTGTGTCCTGGGAATATGACAAAGGTTTGTTGCTGGAAGCCTGTTCCCTGGGTACATGACTGAGGTTTGATTCTGGAAACCTTTGGCCTGAGAAAATGACTGAGGTTTCATTGTGGAAACAGGTGGCCTGGGATCATGACTGAGGTTTGATGGTGGAACACTCTGGCCTGGCAAAATGACTGAGGCTTGATTCTGGAACCCTGTGGCCCGGGAACGTGACTGAGGTTTGATGGCAGAAACCTGTGGCCTGGCAACATGACTGACGTTTGATTCTGGATCCCTGTGGCCTGGGAACATGACTGAGGCGTGATTCTGGAAAACTGTGGCCTGGGAACATGACATCTGTTTAGATTGTGGAATACTGTGCCCCGGGAACCTGACTGAGCCTTGGTTCTGAAACCCTGTGGACTGGGAACATGACTGAGGTTTTATTCTGGGACCCTGTAGCCTGGGAACATAACTGAGGATTGATTCTGGAACCCTGTGGCCTGGGAACATGATACCGGTGGATTCTGGAACCCTGGGGACTGGGCATGTGACATCTGTTTAGATTGTGGAATACTGTGCCCCGGGAACCTGACTGAGCCTTGGTTCTGGAACCCTGTGGATTGGGAACATGACTGAGGTTTTATTCTAGAACCCTGTAGCCTGGAAACATAACTGAGGATTGATTCTCGAACCCTGTGGCCTGGGAACATGACATCGGTGGATTCTAGAACCCTGTGGCCTGGGAACATGTCTGAGGTTTGATGGTGGAAACCTGTGGCTTGGCAACATGACTAAGGTTTGATTCTGGAAGACTGTGGCCGGGAAGCATGATATCTGGTTGATTCTGGAAACTTGTGTCCTGGGAACATGACTGAGGTGTGTTCTGGAAGCCTGTGCCCTGGGAACATGACTGAGGTTTGATTCTGGACCCCTGTGTCCTGGGAACATGACTGAGGTTTGATGGTTGAAACCTGTGGCCCGCGAACATGACTCAGGTTTGATTCTGGAACCATGTGTCCTGGGAACATGACTGAGGTTTGATTTTGGAAACCTTTGGCCTGGGAAAATGACTGAGGTTTCATTGTGGAAACATGTGGCCTGGGATCATGACTGAGGTTTGATGGTGGAACACTCTGGCCTGGCAAAATGACTGAGGCTTGATTCTGGAACCCTGTGGCCCGGGAACATGAGAACGGTTTGATTCTGGAACCCTGTGGCCTTTAACATGACATCGGTGGATTCTGGAACCCTGTGGCCTGGGAACATGAGAACAGTTTGATTCTGGAACCCTGTGGCCTGGGAACATGAGTGAGGATTGATGGTGGAACCCTGTGGCCTGGCAACATGACTGAGGTTTGATACTGGAAGACTGTGGCCAGGAAACATGATATCGGGTTGATTCTGGAAACTTCTGTCCTGGGAACAAGACTGAGGTTTGATTCTGGAACCCTGTGTCCTGGGAATATGACAAAGGTTTGTTGCTGGAAGCCTGTTCCCTGGGTACATGACTGAGGTTTGATTCTGGACACCTGTGTCCTGGGAACATGAGTGATGTTTGATTGTTGAAACCTGTGGCCTGCGAACATGACTCAGGTTTGATTCTGGAACCATGTGTCCTGGGAATATGACTGAGGTTTGATTTTGGAAACCTTTGGCCTGGGAAAATGACTGAGGTTTCATTGTGGAAACATGTGGCCTGGGATCATGACTGAGGTTTGATGGTGGAACACTCTGGCCTGGCAAAATGACTGAGGCTTGATTCTGGAACCCTGTGGCCCGGGAACATGAGAACGGTTTGATTCTGGAACCCTGTGGCCTTTAACATGACATCGGTGGATTCTGGAACCCTGTGGCCTGGGAACATGAGAACGGTTTGATTCTGGAACCCTGTGGCCTGGGAACATGAGTGAGGATTGATGGTGGAACCCTGTGGCCTGGCAACATGACTGAGGTTTGATACTGGAAGACTGTGGCCAGGAAACATGATATCGGGTTGATTCTGGAACTTCTGTCCTGGGAACAAGACTGAGGTTTGATTCTGGAACCCTGTGTCCTGGGAATATGACAAAGGTTTGTTGCTGGAAGCCTGTTCCCTGGGTACATGACTGAGGTTTGATTCTGGAAACCTTTGGCCTGAGAAAATGACTGAGGTTTCATTGTGGAAACAGGTGGCCTGGGATCATGACTGAGGTTTGATGGTGGAACACTCTGGCCTGGCAAAATGACTGAGGCTTGATTCTGGAACCCTGTGGCCCGGGAACGTGACTGAGGTTTGATGGCAGAAACCTGTGGCCTGGCAACATGACTGACGTTTGATTCTGGATCCCTGTGGCCTGGGAACATGACTGAGGCGTGATTCTGGAAAACTGTGGCCTGGGAACATGACATCTGTTTAGATTGTGGAATACTGTGCCCCGGGAACCTGACTGAGCCTTGGTTCTGAAACCCTGTGGACTGGGAACATGACTGAGGTTTTATTCTGGGACCCTGTAGCCTGGGAACATAACTGAGGATTGATTCTGGAACCCTGTGGCCTGGGAACATGATACCGGTGGATTCTGGAACCCTGGGGACTGGGCATGTGACATCTGTTTAGATTGTGGAATACTGTGCCCCGGGAACCTGACTGAGCCTTGGTTCTGGAACCCTGTGGATTGGGAACATGACTGAGGTTTTATTCTAGAACCCTGTAGCCTGGAAACATAACTGAGGATTGGTTCTCGAACCCTGTGGCCTGGGAACATGACATCGGTGGATTCTAGAACCCTGTGGCCTGGGAACATGTCTGAGGTTTGATGGTGGAAACCTGTGGCTTGGCAACATGACTAAGGTTTGATTCTGGAAGACTGTGGCCGGGAAGCATGATATCTGGTTGATTCTGGAAACTTGTGTCCTGGGAACATGACTGAGGTGTGTTTCTGGAAGCCTGTGCCCTGGGAACATGACTGAGGTTTGATTCTGGACCCCTGTGTCCTGGGAACATGACTGAGGTTTGATTCTGGAACCCTGTGTCCTGGGAATATGACAAAGGTTTGTTGCTGGAAGCCTGTTCCCTGGGTACATGACTGAGGTTTGATTCTGGACACCTGTGTCCTGGGAACATGAGTGATGTTTGATTGTTGAAACCTGTGGCCTGCGAACATGACTCAGGTTTGATTCTGGAACCATGTGTCCTGGGAATATGACTGAGGTTTGATTTTGGAAACCTTTGGCCTGGGAAAATGACTGAGGTTTCATTGTGGAAACATGTGGCCTGGGATCATGACTGAGGTTTGATGGTGGAACACTCTGGCCTGGCAAAATGACTGAGGCTTGATTCTGGAACCCTGTGGCCCGGGAACATGAGAACGGTTTGATTCTGGAACCCTGTGGCCTTTAACATGACATCGGTGGATTCTGGAACCCTGTGGCCTGGGAACATGAGAACGGTTTGATTCTGGAACCCTGTGGCCTGGGAACATGAGTGAGGATTGATGGTGGAACCCTGTGGCCTGGCAACATGACTGAGGTTTGATACTGGAAGACTGTGGCCAGGAAACATGATATCGGGTTGATTCTGGAACTTCTGTCCTGGGAACAAGACTGAGGTTTGATTCTGGAACCCTGTGTCCTGGGAATATGACAAAGGTTTGTTGCTGGAAGCCTGTTCCCTGGGTACATGACTGAGGTTTGATTCTGGAAACCTTTGGCCTGAGAAAATGACTGAGGTTTCATTGTGGAAACAGGTGGCCTGGGATCATGACTGAGGTTTGATGGTGGAACACTCTGGCCTGGCAAAATGACTGAGGCTTGATTCTGGAACCCTGTGGCCCGGGAACGTGACTGAGGTTTGATGGCAGAAACCTGTGGCCTGGCAACATGACTGACGTTTGATTCTGGATCCCTGTGGCCTGGGAACATGACTGAGGCGTGATTCTGGAAAACTGTGGCCTGGGAACATGACATCTGTTTAGATTGTGGAATACTGTGCCCCGGGAACCTGACTGAGCCTTGGTTCTGAAACCCTGTGGACTGGGAACATGACTGAGGTTTTATTCTGGAACCCTGTAGCCTGGGAACATAACTGAGGATTGATTCTGGAACCCTGTGGCCTGGGAACATGATACCGGTGGATTCTGGAACCCTGGGGACTGGGCATGTGACATCTGTTTAGATTGTGGAATACTGTGCCCCGGGAACCTGACTGAGCCTTGGTTCTGGAACCCTGTGGATTGGGAACATGACTGAGGTTTTATTCTAGAACCCTGTAGCCTGGAAACATAACTGAGGATTGATTCTCGAACCCTGTGGCCTGGGAACATGACATCGGTGGATTCTAGAACCCTGTGGCCTGGGAACATGTCTGAGGTTTGATGGTGGAAACCTGTGGCTTGGCAACATGACTAAGGTTTGATTCTGGAAGACTGTGGCCGGGAAGCATGATATCTGGTTGATTCTGGAAACTTGTATCCTGGGAACATGACTGAGGTGTGTTTCTGGAAGCCTGTGCCCTGGGAACATGACTGAGGTTTGATTCTGGACCCCTGTGTCCTGGGAACATGAGTGATGTTTGATTGTTGAAACCTGTGGCCTGCGAACATGACTCAGGTTTGATTCTGGAACCATGTGTCCTGGGAATATGACTGAGGTTTGATTTTGGAAACCTTTGGCCTGGGAAAATGACTGAGGTTTCATTGTGGAAACATGTGGCCTGGGATCATGACTGAGGTTTGATGGTGGAACACTCTGGCCTGGCAAAATGACTGAGGCTTGATTCTGGAACCCTGTGGCCCGGGAACATGAGAACGGTTTGATTCTGGAACCCTGTGGCCTTTAACATGACATCGGTGGATTCTGGAACCCTGTGGCCTGGGAACATGAGAACGGTTTGATTCTGGAACCCTGTGGCCTGGGAACATGAGTGAGGATTGATGGTGGAACCCTGTGGCCTGGCAACATGACTGAGGTTTGATACTGGAAGACTGTGGCCAGGAAACATGATATCGGGTTGATTCTGGAACTTCTGTCCTGGGAACAAGACTGAGGTTTGATTCTGGAACCCTGTGTCCTGGGAATATGACAAAGGTTTGTTGCTGGAAGCCTGTTCCCTGGGTACATGACTGAGGTTTGATTCTGGAAACCTTTGGCCTGAGAAAATGACTGAGGTTTCATTGTGGAAACAGGTGGCCTGGGATCATGACTGAGGTTTGATGGTGGAACACTCTGGCCTGGCAAAATGACTGAGGCTTGATTCTGGAACCCTGTGGCCCGGGAACGTGACTGAGGTTTGATGGCAGAAACCTGTGGCCTGGCAACATGACTGACGTTTGATTCTGGATCCCTGTGGCCTGGGAACATGACTGAGGCGTGATTCTGGAAAACTGTGGCCTGGGAACATGACATCTGTTTAGATTGTGGAATACTGTGCCCCGGGAACCTGACTGAGCCTTGGTTCTGAAACCCTGTGGACTGGGAACATGACTGAGGTTTTATTCTGGGACCCTGTAGCCTGGGAACATAACTGAGGATTGATTCTGGAACCCTGTGGCCTGGGAACATGATACCGGTGGATTCTGGAACCCTGGGGACTGGGCATGTGACATCTGTTTAGATTGTGGAATACTGTGCCCCGGGAACCTGACTGAGCCTTGGTTCTGGAACCCTGTGGATTGGGAACATGACTGAGGTTTTATTCTAGAACCCTGTAGCCTGGAAACATAACTGAGGATTGATTCTCGAACCCTGTGGCCTGGGAACATGACATCGGTGGATTCTAGAACCCTGTGGCCTGGGAACATGTCTGAGGTTTGATGGTGGAAACCTGTGGCTTGGCAACATGACTAAGGTTTGATTCTGGAAGACTGTGGCCAGGAAGCATGATATCTGGTTGATTCTGGAAACTTGTGTCCTGGGAACATGACTGAGGTTTGTTTCTGGAAGCCTGTGCCCTGGGAACATGACTGAGGTTTGATTCTGGACACCTGTGTCCTGGGAACATGACTGAGGTTTGATGGTTGAAACCTGTGGCCCGCGCACATGACTCAGGTTTGATTCTGGAACCATGTGTCCTGGGAACATGACTGAGGTTTGATTTTGGAAACCTTTGGCCTGGGAAAATGACTGAGGTTTCATTGTGGAAACATGTGGCCTGGGATCATGACTGAGGTTTGATGGTGGAACACTCTGGCCTGGCAAAATGACTGAGGCTTGATTCTGGAACCCTGTGGCCCGGGAACATGAGAACGGTTTGATTCTGGAACCCTGTGGCCTTTAACATGACATCGGTGGATTCTGGAACCCTGTGGCCTGGGAACATGAGAACGGTTTGATTCTGGAACCCTGTGGCCTGGGAACATGAGTGAGGATTGATGGTGGAACCCTGTGGCCTGGCAACATGACTGAGGTTTGATACTGGAAGACTGTGGCCAGGAAACATGATATCGGGTTGATTCTGGAAACTTCTGTCCTGGGAACAAGACTGAGGTTTGATTCTGGAACCCTGTGTCCTGGGAATATGACAAAGGTTTGTTGCTGGAAGCCTGTTCCCTGGGTACATGACTGAGGTTTGATTCTGGACACCTGTGTCCTGGGAACATGAGTGATGTTTGATTGTTGAAACCTGTGGCCTGCGAACATGACTCAGGTTTGATTCTGGAACCATGTGTCCTGGGAATATGACTGAGGTTTGATTCTGGAAACCTTTGGCCTGAGAAAATGACTGAGGTTTCATTGTGGAAACATGTGGCCTGGGATCATGACTGAGGTTTGATGGTGGAACACTCTGGCCTGGCAAAATGACTGAGGCTTGATTCTGGAACCCTGTGGCCCGGGAACGTGACTGAGGTTTGATGGCAGAAACCTGTGGCCTGGCAACATGACTGACGTTTGATTCTGGATCCCTGTGGCCTGGGAACATGACTGAGGCGTGATTCTGGAAAACTGTGGCCTGGGAACATGACATCTGTTTAGATTGTGGAATACTGTGCCCCGGGAACCTGACTGAGCCTTGGTTCTGAAACCCTGTGGACTGGGAACATGACTGAGGTTTTATTCTGGAACCCTGTAGCCTGGGAACATAACTGAGGATTGATTCTGGAACCCTGTGGCCTGGGAACATGATACCGGTGGATTCTGGAACCCTGGGGACTGGGCATGTGACATCTGTTTAGATTGTGGAATACTGTGCCCCGGGAACCTGACTGAGCCTTGGTTCTGGAACCCTGTGGATTGGGAACATGACTGAGGTTTTATTCTAGAACCCTGTAGCCTGGAAACATAACTGAGGATTGATTCTCGAACCCTGTGGCCTGGGAACATGACATCGGTGGATTCTAGAACCCTGTGGCCTGGGAACATGTCTGAGGTTTGATGGTGGAAACCTGTGGCTTGGCAACATGACTAAGGTTTGATTCTGGAAGACTGTGGCCGGGAAGCATGATATCTGGTTGATTCTGGAAACTTGTATCCTGGGAACATGACTGAGGTGTGTTTCTGGAAGCCTGTGCCCTGGGAACATGACTGAGGTTTGATTCTGGACCCCTGTGTCCTGGGAACATGACTGAGGTTTGATGGTTGAAACCTGTGGCCCGCGAACATGACTCAGGTTTGATTCTGGACCCCTGTGTCCTGGGAACATGACTGAGGTTTGATGGTTGAAACCTGTGGCCCGCGAACATGACTCAGGTTTGATTCTGGAACCATGTGTCCTGGGAACATGACTGAGGTTTGATTTTGGAAACCTTTGGCCTGGGAAAATGACTGAGGTTTCATTGTGGAAACATGTGGCCTGGGATCATGACTGAGGTTTGATGGTGGAACACTCTGGCCTGGCAAAATGACTGAGGCTTGATTCTGGAACCCTGTGGCCCGGGAACATGAGAACGGTTTGATTCTGGAACCCTGTGGCCTTTAACATGACATCGGTGGATTCTGGAACCCTGTGGCCTGGGAACATGAGAACAGTTTGATTCTGGAACCCTGTGGCCTGGGAACATGTGTGAGGATTGATGGTGGAACCCTGTGGCCTGGCAACATGACTGAGGTTTGATACTGGAAGACTGTGGCCAGGAAACATGATATCGGGTTGATTCTGGAAACTTCTGTCCTGGGAACAAGACTGAGGTTTGATTCTGGAACCCTGTGTCCTGGGAATATGACAAAGGTTTGTTGCTGGAAGCCTGTTCCCTGGGTACATGACTGAGGTTTGATTCTGGACACCTGTGTCCTGGGAACATGAGTGATGTTTGATTGTTGAAACCTGTGGCCTGCGAACATGACTCAGGTTTGATTCTGGAACCATGTGTCCTGGGAATATGACTGAGGTTTGATTTTGGAAACCTTTGGCCTGGGAAAATGACTGAGGTTTCATTGTGGAAACATGTGGCCTGGGATCATGACTGAGGTTTGATGGTGGAACACTCTGGCCTGGCAAAATGACTGAATCTTGATTCTGGAACCCTGTGGCCCGGGAACATGAGAACGGTTTGATTCTGGAACCCTGTGGCCTTTAACATGACATCGGTGGATTCTGGAACCCTGTGGCCTGGGAACATGAGAACGGTTTGATTCTGGAACCCTGTGGCCTGGGAACATGAGTGAGGATTGATGGTGGAACCCTGTGGCCTGGCAACATGACTGAGGTTTGATACTGGAAGACTGTGGCCAGGAAACATGATATCGGGTTGATTCTGGAACTTCTGTCCTGGGAACAAGACTGAGGTTTGATTCTGGAACCCTGTGTCCTGGGAATATGACAAAGGTTTGTTGCTGGAAGCCTGTTCCCTGGGTACATGACTGAGGTTTGATTCTGGAAACCTTTGGCCTGAGAAAATGACTGAGGTTTCATTGTGGAAACAGGTGGCCTGGGATCATGACTGAGGTTTGATGGTGGAACACTCTGGCCTGGCAAAATGACTGAGGCTTGATTCTGGAACCCTGTGGCCCGGGAACGTGACTGAGGTTTGATGGCAGAAACCTGTGGCCTGGCAACATGACTGACGTTTGATTCTGGATCCCTGTGGCCTGGGAACATGACTGAGGCGTGATTCTGGAAAACTGTGGCCTGGGAACATGACATCTGTTTAGATTGTGGAATACTGTGCCCCGGGAACCTGACTGAGCCTTGGTTCTGAAACCCTGTGGACTGGGAACATGACTGAGGTTTTATTCTGGGACCCTGTAGCCTGGGAACATAACTGAGGATTGATTCTGGAACCCTGTGGCCTGGGAACATGATACCGGTGGATTCTGGAACCCTGGGGACTGGGCATGTGACATCTGTTTAGATTGTGGAATACTGTGCCCCGGGAACCTGACTGAGCCTTGGTTCTGGAACCCTGTGGATTGGGAACATGACTGAGGTTTTATTCTAGAACCCTGTAGCCTGGAAACATAACTGAGGATTGATTCTCGAACCCTGTGGCCTGGGAACATGACATCGGTGGATTCTAGAACCCTGTGGCCTGGGAACATGTCTGAGGTTTGATGGTGGAAACCTGTGGCTTGGCAACATGACTAAGGTTTGATTCTGGAAGACTGTGGCCAGGAAGCATGATATCTGGTTGATTCTGGAAACTTGTGTCCTGGGAACATGACTGAGGTGTGTTTCTGGAAGCCTGTGCCCTGGGAACATGACTGAGGTTTGATTCTGGACACCTGTGTCCTGGGAACATGACTGAGGTTTGATGGTTGAAACCTGTGGCCCGCGAACATGACTGAGGTTTGATTCTGGAACCATGTGTCCTGGGAACATGACTGAGGTTTGATTTTGGAAACCTTTGGCCTGGGAAAATGACTGAGGTTTCATTGTGGAAACATGTGGCCTGGGATCATGACTGAGGTTTGATGGTGGAACACTCTGGCCTGGCAAAATGACTGAGGCTTGATTCTGGAACCCTGTGGCCCGGGAACATGAGAACGGTTTGATTCTGGAACCCTGTGGCCTTTAACATGACATCGGTGGATTCTGGAACCCTGTGGCCTGGGAACATGAGAACGGTTTGATTCTGGAACCCTGTGGCCTGGGAACATGAGTGAGGATTGATGGTGGAACCCTGTGGCCTGGCAACATGACTGAGGTTTGATACTGGAAGACTGTGGCCAGGAAACATGATATCGGGTTGATTCTGGAAACTTCTGTCCTGGGAACAAGACTGAGGTTTGATTCTGGAACCCTGTGTCCTGGGAATATGACAAAGGTTTGTTGCTGGAAGCCTGTTCCCTGGGTACATGACTGAGGTTTGATTCTGGACACCTGTGTCCTGGGAACATGAGTGATGTTTGATTGTTGAAACCTGTGGCCTGCGAACATGACTCAGGTTTGATTCTGGAACCATGTGTCCTGGGAATATGACTGAGGTTTGATTCTGGAAACCTTTGGCCTGAGAAAATGACTGAGGTTTCATTGTGGAAACATGTGGCCTGGGATCATGACTGAGGTTTGATGGTGGAACACTCTGGCCTGGCAAAATGACTGAGGCTTGATTCTGGAACCCTGTGGCCCGGGAACGTGACTGAGGTTTGATGGCAGAAACCTGTGGCCTGGCAACATGACTGACGTTTGATTCTGGATCCCTGTGGCCTGGGAACATGACTGAGGCGTGATTCTGGAAAACTGTGGCCTGGGAACATGACATCTGTTTAGATTGTGGAATACTGTGCCCCGGGAACCTGACTGAGCCTTGGTTCTGAAACCCTGTGGACTGGGAACATGACTGAGGTTTTATTCTGGAACCCTGTAGCCTGGGAACATAACTGAGGATTGATTCTGGAACCCTGTGGCCTGGGAACATGATACCGGTGGATTCTGGAACCCTGGGGACTGGGCATGTGACATCTGTTTAGATTGTGGAATACTGTGCCCCGGGAACCTGACTGAGCCTTGGTTCTGGAACCCTGTGGATTGGGAACATGACTGAGGTTTTATTCTAGAACCCTGTAGCCTGGAAACATAACTGAGGATTGATTCTCGAACCCTGTGGCCTGGGAACATGACATCGGTGGATTCTAGAACCCTGTGGCCTGGGAACATGTCTGAGGTTTGATGGTGGAAACCTGTGGCTTGGCAACATGACTAAGGTTTGATTCTGGAAGACTGTGGCCGGGAAGCATGATATCTGGTTGATTCTGGAAACTTGTGTCCTGGGAACATGACTGAGGTGTGTTTCTGGAAGCCTGTGCCCTGGGAACATGACTGAGGTTTGATTCTGGACCCCTGTGTCCTGGGAACATGACTGAGGTTTGATGGTTGAAACCTGTGGCCCGCGAACATGACTCAGGTTTGATTCTGGACCCCTGTGTCCTGGGAACATGACTGAGGTTTGATGGTTGAAACCTGTGGCCCGCGAACATGACTCAGGTTTGATTCTGGAACCATGTGTCCTGGGAACATGACTGAGGTTTGATTTTGGAAACCTTTGGCCTGGGAAAATGACTGAGGTTTCATTGTGGAAACATGTGGCCTGGGATCATGACTGAGGTTTGATGGTGGAACACTCTGGCCTGGCAAAATGACTGAGGCTTGATTCTGGAACCCTGTGGCCCGGGAACATGAGAACGGTTTGATTCTGGAACCCTGTGGCCTTTAACATGACATCGGTGGATTCTGGAACCCTGTGGCCTGGGAACATGAGAACGGTTTGATTCTGGAACCCTGTGGCCTGGGAACATGACATCGGTGGATTCTAGAACCCTGTGGCCTGGGAACATGTCTGAGGTTTGATGGTGGAAACCTGTGGCTTGGCAACATGACTAAGGTTTGATTCTGGAAGACTGTGGCCGGGAAGCATGATATCTGGTTGATTCTGGAAACTTGTATCCTGGGAACATGACTGAGGTGTGTTTCTGGAAGCCTGTGCCCTGGGAACATGACTGAGGTTTGATTCTGGACCCCTGTGTCCTGGGAACATGACTGAGGTTTGATGGTTGAAACCTGTGGCCCGCGAACATGACTCAGGTTTGATTCTGGACCCCTGTGTCCTGGGAACATGACTGAGGTTTGATGGTTGAAACCTGTGGCCCGCGAACATGACTCAGGTTTGATTCTGGAACCATGTGTCCTGGGAACATGACTGAGGTTTGATTTTGGAAACCTTTGGCCTGGGAAAATGACTGAGGTTTCATTGTGGAAACATGTGGCCTGGGATCATGACTGAGGTTTGATGGTGGAACACTCTGGCCTGGCAAAATGACTGAGGCTTGATTCTGGAACCCTGTGGCCCGGGAACATGAGAACGGTTTGATTCTGGAACCCTGTGGCCTTTAACATGACATCGGTGGATTCTGGAACCCTGTGGCCTGGGAACATGAGAACAGTTTGATTCTGGAACCCTGTGGCCTGGGAACATGTGTGAGGATTGATGGTGGAACCCTGTGGCCTGGCAACATGACTGAGGTTTGATACTGGAAGACTGTGGCCAGGAAACATGATATCGGGTTGATTCTGGAAACTTCTGTCCTGGGAACAAGACTGAGGTTTGATTCTGGAACCCTGTGTCCTGGGAATATGACAAAGGTTTGTTGCTGGAAGCCTGTTCCCTGGGTACATGACTGAGGTTTGATTCTGGACACCTGTGTCCTGGGAACATGAGTGATGTTTGATTGTTGAAACCTGTGGCCTGCGAACATGACTCAGGTTTGATTCTGGAACCATGTGTCCTGGGAATATGACTGAGGTTTGATTTTGGAAACCTTTGGCCTGGGAAAATGACTGAGGTTTCATTGTGGAAACATGTGGCCTGGGATCATGACTGAGGTTTGATGGTGGAACACTCTGGCCTGGCAAAATGACTGAATCTTGATTCTGGAACCCTGTGGCCCGGGAACATGAGAACGGTTTGATTCTGGAACCCTGTGGCCTTTAACATGACATCGGTGGATTCTGGAACCCTGTGGCCTGGGAACATGAGAACGGTTTGATTCTGGAACCCTGTGGCCTGGGAACATGAGTGAGGATTGATGGTGGAACCCTGTGGCCTGGCAACATGACTGAGGTTTGATACTGGAAGACTGTGGCCAGGAAACATGATATCGGGTTGATTCTGGAACTTCTGTCCTGGGAACAAGACTGAGGTTTGATTCTGGAACCCTGTGTCCTGGGAATATGACAAAGGTTTGTTGCTGGAAGCCTGTTCCCTGGGTACATGACTGAGGTTTGATTCTGGAAACCTTTGGCCTGAGAAAATGACTGAGGTTTCATTGTGGAAACAGGTGGCCTGGGATCATGACTGAGGTTTGATGGTGGAACACTCTGGCCTGGCAAAATGACTGAGGCTTGATTCTGGAACCCTGTGGCCCGGGAACGTGACTGAGGTTTGATGGCAGAAACCTGTGGCCTGGCAACATGACTGACGTTTGATTCTGGATCCCTGTGGCCTGGGAACATGACTGAGGCGTGATTCTGGAAAACTGTGGCCTGGGAACATGACATCTGTTTAGATTGTGGAATACTGTGCCCCGGGAACCTGACTGAGCCTTGGTTCTGAAACCCTGTGGACTGGGAACATGACTGAGGTTTTATTCTGGGACCCTGTAGCCTGGGAACATAACTGAGGATTGATTCTGGAACCCTGTGGCCTGGGAACATGATACCGGTGGATTCTGGAACCCTGGGGACTGGGCATGTGACATCTGTTTAGATTGTGGAATACTGTGCCCCGGGAACCTGACTGAGCCTTGGTTCTGGAACCCTGTGGATTGGGAACATGACTGAGGTTTTATTCTAGAACCCTGTAGCCTGGAAACATAACTGAGGATTGATTCTCGAACCCTGTGGCCTGGGAACATGACATCGGTGGATTCTAGAACCCTGTGGCCTGGGAACATGTCTGAGGTTTGATGGTGGAAACCTGTGGCTTGGCAACATGACTAAGGTTTGATTCTGGAAGACTGTGGCCAGGAAGCATGATATCTGGTTGATTCTGGAAACTTGTGTCCTGGGAACATGACTGAGGTGTGTTTCTGGAAGCCTGTGCCCTGGGAACATGACTGAGGTTTGATTCTGGACACCTGTGTCCTGGGAACATGACTGAGGTTTGATGGTTGAAACCTGTGGCCCGCGAACATGACTCAGGTTTGATTCTGGAACCATGTGTCCTGGGAACATGCCTGAGGTTTGATTTTGGAAACCTTTG
Source organism: Balaenoptera physalus (assembly GCF_965194825.1). Lineage (NCBI taxonomy): Eukaryota > Metazoa > Chordata > Mammalia > Artiodactyla > Balaenopteridae > Balaenoptera > Balaenoptera physalus. Next base: position 10,376 of record NW_028124096.1, on the reverse strand, counting down.
GCCTGGGAAAATGACTGAGGTTTCATTGTGGAAACATGTGGCCTGGGATCATGACTGAGGTTTGATGGTGGAACACTCTGGCCTGGCAAAATGACTGAGGCTTGATTCTGGAACCCTGTGGCCCGGGAACATGAGAACGGTTTGATTCTGGAACCCTGTGGCCTTTAACATGACATCGGTGGATTCTGGAACCCTGTGGCCTGGGAACATGAGAACGGTTTGATTCTGGAACCCTGTGGCCTGGGAACATGAGTGAGGATTGATGGTGGAACCCTGTGGCCTGGCAACATGACTGAGGTTTGATACTGGAAGACTGTGGCCAGGAAACATGATATCGGGTTGATTCTGGAAACTTCTGTCCTGGGAACAAGACTGAGGTTTGATTCTGGAACCCTGTGTCCTGGGAATATGACAAAGGTTTGTTGCTGGAAGCCTGTTCCCTGGGTACATGACTGAGGTTTGATTCTGGACACCTGTGTCCTGGGAACATGAGTGATGTTTGATTGTTGAAACCTGTGGCCTGCGAACATGACTCAGGTTTGATTCTGGAACCATGTGTCCTGGGAATATGACTGAGGTTTGATTCTGGAAACCTTTGGCCTGAGAAAATGACTGAGGTTTCATTGTGGAAACATGTGGCCTGGGATCATGACTGAGGTTTGATGGTGGAACACTCTGGCCTGGCAAAATGACTGAGGCTTGATTCTGGAACCCTGTGGCCCGGGAACGTGACTGAGGTTTGATGGCAGAAACCTGTGGCCTGGCAACATGACTGACGTTTGATTCTGGATCCCTGTGGCCTGGGAACATGACTGAGGCGTGATTCTGGAAAACTGTGGCCTGGGAACATGACATCTGTTTAGATTGTGGAATACTGTGCCCCGGGAACCTGACTGAGCCTTGGTTCTGAAACCCTGTGGACTGGGAACATGACTGAGGTTTTATTCTGGAACCCTGTAGCCTGGGAACATAACTGAGGATTGATTCTGGAACCCTGTGGCCTGGGAACATGATACCGGTGGATTCTGGAACCCTGGGGACTGGGCATGTGACATCTGTTTAGATTGTGGAATACTGTGCCCCGGGAACCTGACTGAGCCTTGGTTCTGGAACCCTGTGGATTGGGAACATGACTGAGGTTTTATTCTAGAACCCTGTAGCCTGGAAACATAACTGAGGATTGATTCTCGAACCCTGTGGCCTGGGAACATGACATCGGTGGATTCTAGAACCCTGTGGCCTGGGAACATGTCTGAGGTTTGATGGTGGAAACCTGTGGCTTGGCAACATGACTAAGGTTTGATTCTGGAAGACTGTGGCCGGGAAGCATGATATCTGGTTGATTCTGGAAACTTGTGTCCTGGGAACATGACTGAGGTGTGTTTCTGGAAGCCTGTGCCCTGGGAACATGACTGAGGTTTGATTCTGGACCCCTGTGTCCTGGGAACATGACTGAGGTTTGATGGTTGAAACCTGTGGCCCGCGAACATGACTCAGGTTTGATTCTGGACCCCTGTGTCCTGGGAACATGACTGAGGTTTGATGGTTGAAACCTGTGGCCCGCGAACATGACTCAGGTTTGATTCTGGAACCATGTGTCCTGGGAACATGACTGAGGTTTGATTTTGGAAACCTTTGGCCTGGGAAAATGACTGAGGTTTCATTGTGGAAACATGTGGCCTGGGATCATGACTGAGGTTTGATGGTGGAACACTCTGGCCTGGCAAAATGACTGAGGCTTGATTCTGGAACCCTGTGGCCCGGGAACATGAGAACGGTTTGATTCTGGAACCCTGTGGCCTTTAACATGACATCGGTGGATTCTGGAACCCTGTGGCCTGGGAACATGAGAACAGTTTGATTCTGGAACCCTGTGGCCTGGGAACATGTGTGAGGATTGATGGTGGAACCCTGTGGCCTGGCAACATGACTGAGGTTTGATACTGGAAGACTGTGGCCAGGAAACATGATATCGGGTTGATTCTGGAAACTTCTGTCCTGGGAACAAGACTGAGGTTTGATTCTGGAACCCTGTGTCCTGGGAATATGACAAAGGTTTGTTGCTGGAAGCCTGTTCCCTGGGTACATGACTGAGGTTTGATTCTGGACACCTGTGTCCTGGGAACATGAGTGATGTTTGATTGTTGAAACCTGTGGCCTGCGAACATGACTCAGGTTTGATTCTGGAACCATGTGTCCTGGGAATATGACTGAGGTTTGATTTTGGAAACCTTTGGCCTGGGAAAATGACTGAGGTTTCATTGTGGAAACATGTGGCCTGGGATCATGACTGAGGTTTGATGGTGGAACACTCTGGCCTGGCAAAATGACTGAGGCTTGATTCTGGAACCCTGTGGCCCGGGAACATGAGAACGGTTTGATTCTGGAACCCTGTGGCCTTTAACATGACATCGGTGGATTCTGGAACCCTGTGGCCTGGGAACATGAGAACGGTTTGATTCTGGAACCCTGTGGCCTGGGAACATGAGTGAGGATTGATGGTGGAACCCTGTGGCCTGGCAACATGACTGAGGTTTGATACTGGAAGACTGTGGCCAGGAAACATGATATCGGGTTGATTCTGGAACTTCTGTCCTGGGAACAAGACTGAGGTTTGATTCTGGAACCCTGTGTCCTGGGAATATGACAAAGGTTTGTTGCTGGAAGCCTGTTCCCTGGGTACATGACTGAGGTTTGATTCTGGAAACCTTTGGCCTGAGAAAATGACTGAGGTTTCATTGTGGAAACAGGTGGCCTGGGATCATGACTGAGGTTTGATGGTGGAACACTCTGGCCTGGCAAAATGACTGAGGCTTGATTCTGGAACCCTGTGGCCCGGGAACGTGACTGAGGTTTGATGGCAGAAACCTGTGGCCTGGCAACATGACTGACGTTTGATTCTGGATCCCTGTGGCCTGGGAACATGACTGAGGCGTGATTCTGGAAAACTGTGGCCTGGGAACATGACATCTGTTTAGATTGTGGAATACTGTGCCCCGGGAACCTGACTGAGCCTTGGTTCTGAAACCCTGTGGACTGGGAACATGACTGAGGTTTTATTCTGGGACCCTGTAGCCTGGGAACATAACTGAGGATTGATTCTGGAACCCTGTGGCCTGGGAACATGATACCGGTGGATTCTGGAACCCTGGGGACTGGGCATGTGACATCTGTTTAGATTGTGGAATACTGTGCCCCGGGAACCTGACTGAGCCTTGGTTCTGGAACCCTGTGGATTGGGAACATGACTGAGGTTTTATTCTAGAACCCTGTAGCCTGGAAACATAACTGAGGATTGATTCTCGAACCCTGTGGCCTGGGAACATGACATCGGTGGATTCTAGAACCCTGTGGCCTGGGAACATGTCTGAGGTTTGATGGTGGAAACCTGTGGCTTGGCAACATGACTAAGGTTTGATTCTGGAAGACTGTGGCCGGGAAGCATGATATCTGGTTGATTCTGGAAACTTGTGTCCTGGGAACATGACTGAGGTGTGTTTCTGGAAGCCTGTGCCCTGGGAACATGACTGAGGTTTGATTCTGGACCCCTGTGTCCTGGGAACATGACTGAGGTTTGATTCTGGAACCCTGTGTCCTGGGAATATGACAAAGGTTTGTTGCTGGAAGCCTGTTCCCTGGGTACATGACTGAGGTTTGATTCTGGACACCTGTGTCCTGGGAACATGAGTGATGTTTGATTGTTGAAACCTGTGGCCTGCGAACATGACTCAGGTTTGATTCTGGAACCATGTGTCCTGGGAATATGACTGAGGTTTGATTTTGGAAACCTTTGGCCTGGGAAAATGACTGAGGTTTCATTGTGGAAACATGTGGCCTGGGATCATGACTGAGGTTTGATGGTGGAACACTCTGGCCTGGCAAAATGACTGAGGCTTGATTCTGGAACCCTGTGGCCCGGGAACATGAGAACGGTTTGATTCTGGAACCCTGTGGCCTTTAACATGACATCGGTGGATTCTGGAACCCTGTGGCCTGGGAACATGAGAACGGTTTGATTCTGGAACCCTGTGGCCTGGGAACATGAGTGAGGATTGATGGTGGAACCCTGTGGCCTGGCAACATGACTGAGGTTTGATACTGGAAGACTGTGGCCAGGAAACATGATATCGGGTTGATTCTGGAACTTCTGTCCTGGGAACAAGACTGAGGTTTGATTCTGGAACCCTGTGTCCTGGGAATATGACAAAGGTTTGTTGCTGGAAGCCTGTTCCCTGGGTACATGACTGAGGTTTGATTCTGGAAACCTTTGGCCTGAGAAAATGACTGAGGTTTCATTGTGGAAACAGGTGGCCTGGGATCATGACTGAGGTTTGATGGTGGAACACTCTGGCCTGGCAAAATGACTGAGGCTTGATTCTGGAACCCTGTGGCCCGGGAACGTGACTGAGGTTTGATGGCAGAAACCTGTGGCCTGGCAACATGACTGACGTTTGATTCTGGATCCCTGTGGCCTGGGAACATGACTGAGGCGTGATTCTGGAAAACTGTGGCCTGGGAACATGACATCTGTTTAGATTGTGGAATACTGTGCCCCGGGAACCTGACTGAGCCTTGGTTCTGAAACCCTGTGGACTGGGAACATGACTGAGGTTTTATTCTGGGACCCTGTAGCCTGGGAACATAACTGAGGATTGATTCTGGAACCCTGTGGCCTGGGAACATGATACCGGTGGATTCTGGAACCCTGGGGACTGGGCATGTGACATCTGTTTAGATTGTGGAATACTGTGCCCCGGGAACCTGACTGAGCCTTGGTTCTGGAACCCTGTGGATTGGGAACATGACTGAGGTTTTATTCTAGAACCCTGTAGCCTGGAAACATAACTGAGGATTGATTCTCGAACCCTGTGGCCTGGGAACATGACATCGGTGGATTCTAGAACCCTGTGGCCTGGGAACATGTCTGAGGTTTGATGGTGGAAACCTGTGGCTTGGCAACATGACTAAGGTTTGATTCTGGAAGACTGTGGCCGGGAAGCATGATATCTGGTTGATTCTGGAAACTTGTGTCCTGGGAACATGACTGAGGTGTGTTTCTGGAAGCCTGTGCCCTGGGAACATGACTGAGGTTTGATTCTGGACCCCTGTGTCCTGGGAACATGACTGAGGTTTGATGGTTGAAACCTGTGGCCCGCGAACATGACTCAGGTTTGATTCTGGAACCATGTGTCCTGGGAACATGACTGAGGTTTGATTTTGGAAACCTTTGGCCTGGGAAAATGACTGAGGTTTCATTGTGGAAACATGTGGCCTGGGATCATGACTGAGGTTTGATGGTGGAACACTCTGGCCTGGCAAAATGACTGAGGCTTGATTCTGGAACCCTGTGGCCCGGGAACATGAGAACGGTTTGATTCTGGAACCCTGTGGCCTTTAACATGACATCGGTGGATTCTGGAACCCTGTGGCCTGGGAACATGAGAACAGTTTGATTCTGGAACCCTGTGGCCTGGGAACATGAGTGAGGATTGATGGTGGAACCCTGTGGCCTGGCAACATGACTGAGGTTTGATACTGGAAGACTGTGGCCAGGAAACATGATATCGGGTTGATTCTGGAAACTTCTGTCCTGGGAACAAGACTGAGGTTTGATTCTGGAACCCTGTGTCCTGGGAATATGACAAAGGTTTGTTGCTGGAAGCCTGTTCCCTGGGTACATGACTGAGGTTTGATTCTGGACACCTGTGTCCTGGGAACATGAGTGATGTTTGATTGTTGAAACCTGTGGCCTGCGAACATGACTCAGGTTTGATTCTGGAACCATGTGTCCTGGGAATATGACTGAGGTTTGATTTTGGAAACCTTTGGCCTGGGAAAATGACTGAGGTTTCATTGTGGAAACATGTGGCCTGGGATCATGACTGAGGTTTGATGGTGGAACACTCTGGCCTGGCAAAATGACTGAGGCTTGATTCTGGAACCCTGTGGCCCGGGAACATGAGAACGGTTTGATTCTGGAACCCTGTGGCCTTTAACATGACATCGGTGGATTCTGGAACCCTGTGGCCTGGGAACATGAGAACGGTTTGATTCTGGAACCCTGTGGCCTGGGAACATGAGTGAGGATTGATGGTGGAACCCTGTGGCCTGGCAACATGACTGAGGTTTGATACTGGAAGACTGTGGCCAGGAAACATGATATCGGGTTGATTCTGGAACTTCTGTCCTGGGAACAAGACTGAGGTTTGATTCTGGAACCCTGTGTCCTGGGAATATGACAAAGGTTTGTTGCTGGAAGCCTGTTCCCTGGGTACATGACTGAGGTTTGATTCTGGAAACCTTTGGCCTGAGAAAATGACTGAGGTTTCATTGTGGAAACAGGTGGCCTGGGATCATGACTGAGGTTTGATGGTGGAACACTCTGGCCTGGCAAAATGACTGAGGCTTGATTCTGGAACCCTGTGGCCCGGGAACGTGACTGAGGTTTGATGGCAGAAACCTGTGGCCTGGCAACATGACTGACGTTTGATTCTGGATCCCTGTGGCCTGGGAACATGACTGAGGCGTGATTCTGGAAAACTGTGGCCTGGGAACATGACATCTGTTTAGATTGTGGAATACTGTGCCCCGGGAACCTGACTGAGCCTTGGTTCTGAAACCCTGTGGACTGGGAACATGACTGAGGTTTTATTCTGGGACCCTGTAGCCTGGGAACATAACTGAGGATTGATTCTGGAACCCTGTGGCCTGGGAACATGATACCGGTGGATTCTGGAACCCTGGGGACTGGGCATGTGACATCTGTTTAGATTGTGGAATACTGTGCCCCGGGAACCTGACTGAGCCTTGGTTCTGGAACCCTGTGGATTGGGAACATGACTGAGGTTTTATTCTAGAACCCTGTAGCCTGGAAACATAACTGAGGATTGATTCTCGAACCCTGTGGCCTGGGAACATGACATCGGTGGATTCTAGAACCCTGTGGCCTGGGAACATGTCTGAGGTTTGATGGTGGAAACCTGTGGCTTGGCAACATGACTAAGGTTTGATTCTGGAAGACTGTGGCCGGGAAGCATGATATCTGGTTGATTCTGGAAACTTGTGTCCTGGGAACATGACTGAGGTGTGTTTCTGGAAGCCTGTGCCCTGGGAACATGACTGAGGTTTGATTCTGGACCCCTGTGTCCTGGGAACATGACTGAGGTTTGATTCTGGAACCCTGTGTCCTGGGAATATGACAAAGGTTTGTTGCTGGAAGCCTGTTCCCTGGGTACATGACTGAGGTTTGATTCTGGACACCTGTGTCCTGGGAACATGAGTGATGTTTGATTGTTGAAACCTGTGGCCTGCGAACATGACTCAGGTTTGATTCTGGAACCATGTGTCCTGGGAATATGACTGAGGTTTGATTTTGGAAACCTTTGGCCTGGGAAAATGACTGAGGTTTCATTGTGGAAACATGTGGCCTGGGATCATGACTGAGGTTTGATGGTGGAACACTCTGGCCTGGCAAAATGACTGAGGCTTGATTCTGGAACCCTGTGGCCCGGGAACATGAGAACGGTTTGATTCTGGAACCCTGTGGCCTTTAACATGACATCGGTGGATTCTGGAACCCTGTGGCCTGGGAACATGAGAACGGTTTGATTCTGGAACCCTGTGGCCTGGGAACATGAGTGAGGATTGATGGTGGAACCCTGTGGCCTGGCAACATGACTGAGGTTTGATACTGGAAGACTGTGGCCAGGAAACATGATATCGGGTTGATTCTGGAACTTCTGTCCTGGGAACAAGACTGAGGTTTGATTCTGGAACCCTGTGTCCTGGGAATATGACAAAGGTTTGTTGCTGGAAGCCTGTTCCCTGGGTACATGACTGAGGTTTGATTCTGGAAACCTTTGGCCTGAGAAAATGACTGAGGTTTCATTGTGGAAACAGGTGGCCTGGGATCATGACTGAGGTTTGATGGTGGAACACTCTGGCCTGGCAAAATGACTGAGGCTTGATTCTGGAACCCTGTGGCCCGGGAACGTGAATGAGGTTTGATGGCAGAAACCTGTGGCCTGGCAACATGACTGACGTTTGATTCTGGATCCCTGTGGCCTGGGAACATGACTGAGGCGTGATTCTGGAAAACTGTGGCCTGGGAACATGACATCTGTTTAGATTGTGGAATACTGTGCCCCGGGAACCTGACTGAGCCTTGGTTCTGAAACCCTGTGGACTGGGAACATGACTGAGGTTTTATTCTGGGACCCTGTAGCCTGGGAACATAACTGAGGATTGATTCTGGAACCCTGTGGCCTGGGAACATGATACCGGTGGATTCTGGAACCCTGGGGACTGGGCATGTGACATCTGTTTAGATTGTGGAATACTGTGCCCCGGGAACCTGACTGAGCCTTGGTTCTGGAACCCTGTGGATTGGGAACATGACTGAGGTTTTATTCTAGAACCCTGTAGCCTGGAAACATAACTGAGGATTGATTCTCGAACCCTGTGGCCTGGGAACATGACATCGGTGGATTCTAGAACCCTGTGGCCTGGGAACATGTCTGAGGTTTGATGGTGGAAACCTGTGGCTTGACAACATGACTAAGGTTTGATTCTGGAAGACTGTGGCCGGGAAGCATGATATCTGGTTGATTCTGGAAACTTGTGTCCTGGGAACATGACTGAGGTGTGTTTCTGGAAGCCTGTGCCCTGGGAACATGACTGAGGTTTGATTCTGGACCCCTGTGTCCTGGGAACATGACTGAGGTTTGATGGTTGAAACCTGTGTCCCGCGAACATGACTCAGGTTTGATTCTGGAACCATGTGTCCTGGGAACATGACTGAGGTTTGATTTTGGAAACCTTTGGCCTGGGAAAATGACTGAGGTTTCATTGTGGAAACATGTGGCCTGGGATCATGACTGAGGTTTGATGGTGGAACACTCTGGCCTGGCAAAATGACTGAGGCTTGATTCTGGAACCCTGTGGCCCGGGAACATGAGAACGGTTTGATTCTGGAACCCTGTGGCCTTTAACATGACATCGGTGGATTCTGGAACCCTGTGGCCTGGGAACATGAGAACAGTTTGATTCTGGAACCCTGTGGCCTGGGAACATGAGTGAGGATTGATGGTGGAACCCTGTGGCCTGGCAACATGACTGAGGTTTGATACTGGAAGACTGTGGCCAGGAAACATGATATCGGGTTGATTCTGGAAACTTCTGTCCTGGGAACAAGACTGAGGTTTGATTCTGGAACCCTGTGTCCTGGGAATATGACAAAGGTTTGTTGCTGGAAGCCTGTTCCCTGGGTACATGACTGAGGTTTGATTCTGGACACCTGTGTCCTGGGAACATGAGTGATGTTTGATTGTTGAAACCTGTGGCCTGCGAACATGACTCAGGTTTGATTCTGGAACCATGTGTCCTGGGAATATGACTGAGGTTTGATTTTGGAAACCTTTGGCCTGGGAAAATGACTGAGGTTTCATTGTGGAAACATGTGGCCTGGGATCATGACTGAGGTTTGATGGTGGAACACTCTGGCCTGGCAAAATGACTGAGGCTTGATTCTGGAACCCTGTGGCCCGGGAACATGAGAACGGTTTGATTCTGGAACCCTGTGGCCTTTAACATGACATCGGTGGATTCTGGAACCCTGTGGCCTGGGAACATGAGAACGGTTTGATTCTGGAACCCTGTGGCCTGGGAACATGAGTGAGGATTGATGGTGGAACCCTGTGGCCTGGCAACATGACTGAGGTTTGATACTGGAAGACTGTGGCCAGGAAACATGATATCGGGTTGATTCTGGAACTTCTGTCCTGGGAACAAGACTGAGGTTTGATTCTGGAACCCTGTGTCCTGGGAATATGACAAAGGTTTGTTGCTGGAAGCCTGTTCCCTGGGTACATGACTGAGGTTTGATTCTGGAAACCTTTGGCCTGAGAAAATGACTGAGGTTTCATTGTGGAAACAGGTGGCCTGGGATCATGACTGAGGTTTGATGGTGGAACACTCTGGCCTGGCAAAATGACTGAGGCTTGATTCTGGAACCCTGTGGCCCGGGAACGTGACTGAGGTTTGATGGCAGAAACCTGTGGCCTGGCAACATGACTGACGTTTGATTCTGGATCCCTGTGGCCTGGGAACATGACTGAGGCGTGATTCTGGAAAACTGTGGCCTGGGAACATGACATCTGTTTAGATTGTGGAATACTGTGCCCCGGGAACCTGACTGAGCCTTGGTTCTGAAACCCTGTGGACTGGGAACATGACTGAGGTTTTATTCTGGGACCCTGTAGCCTGGGAACATAACTGAGGATTGATTCTGGAACCCTGTGGCCTGGGAACATGATACCGGTGGATTCTGGAACCCTGGGGACTGGGCATGTGACATCTGTTTAGATTGTGGAATACTG
>NW_028124097.1:0-27000 GCF_965194825.1 Balaenoptera physalus | reverse complement strand
AGTGGGATAGGTTTAGTAACTACCCTAACCCTAACGCGTACCCTAACCCTAACCCCTACCCTAACCCTAACACGTACCCTAATCCTAACCCGTACTCTAAACCGAGCCCTAACCCTAACACTAACCCTAACCCTAACCCTAACCCATACCCTACGCCGTACCCGAACCCCTCCCCGAACCCGTACACTAAGCCGTACCCTAACCCTAACCCTAAGCCTAACCCTAACCCTAGGCTACCCTTGACTGCTTCTGCCTCCAATAGATTTCCTAAGCACTAGTGTTTTAAGGAACAGCTTAAAAAGAGAATCCTAATGTGATTTCTTTCTAATGGGTGTGTTACCTATCTTATCCTGGTGTCTAAACTCTTCTCCATGGCTAGACCCCCAAATAATATTCCTTTATGTGCTAAGTGGTATCTAGAGAGTGGGATAGGTTTAATCAGTACCCTAACCCTAACGCGTACCCTAACCCTAACCCGTACCCTAACCCTAAACCCTACCCTAACCCTAACATGTACCCTAATCCTAACCCATACCCTAAACCGAGCCCTAACCCTAACACTAACCCTAACCCTAACCCATACCCTAGGCCGTACACGAACCCCTCCTCGAACCCGTACCCTAAGCCGTATCCTAACCCTAACCCTCACCCTAACCCTAGGCTACCCTTGACTACTTCTGCCTCCAATGGATTTCCTAAGCACTAGTGTTTTAAGGAACAGCCTAAAAAGAGAATCTTAATGTGATTTTTTATAATGGGTGTGTTCCTTATCTTATCCTAGTGTCTAAACTCTTCTCCATGGCTGGACCCCCAAATAATATTCCTTTACGTGCTAAGGGGTATCTAGAGAGTGGGTAGGTTTAATAACTACGCTAACCCTAACGCGTACCCTAACACTAAACCCAACCCTAAACCTAACACGTACCCTAATCCTTACCCGTACCCTAAACCGAGCCCTAACCCTAACACTAACCCTAACCCTAACCCTAACATACCCTACGCCGTACACGAACCCCTGCACGAACTCGTACCCTAAGCCGTACCCTAACCCTAACCCTCACCCTAGGCCTAACCCTAAGCTACCCTTGACTGCTTCTGCCTCGAATAGATGTCCTAAGCACTAGTGTTTTAAGAAACAGCTTAAAAAGAGAATCCTAATGTGATTTCTTTATAATGGGTGTGTTCCTTATCTTATCCTAGTGTCTAAACTCTTCTCCATGGCTGAACCCCCAAATAATATTCCTTTACGTGCTAAGGGGTATCTACAGAGTGGGATAGGTTTAATAACTACCCTAACCCTAACGCGTACCCTAACCCTAACCCCTACCCTAACCCTAACACGTACCCTAATCCTAACCCGTACCCTACACCGAGCCTTAACCCTAACACTAACCCTAACCCTAACCCTAACCCATACACTACGCCGTACCCTAAGCCTAACCCTAAGCCTAACCCTAACCCTAGGCTACCCTTGACTGCTTCTGCCTCCAATAGATTTCCTAAGCACTAGTGTTTTAAGGAACAGCTTAAAAGGAGAATCCTAATGTGATTTCTTTATAATGTGTGTGTTCCTTATATTATCTTAGTGTCTAAACTCTTCTCCATGGCTGGACCCCCAAATAATATTCCTTTACGTGCTAAGGGGTATCTAGAGAGTGGGATAGGTTTGATAACTCCCCTAAACCTAACGTGTACCCTAACCCTAACCCCTACCCTAACCCTAACACGTACCCTAATCTTAACCCGTATCCTAAACCGAGCCCTAACCATAACACTAACCCTAACCCTAACCCTAACCCATACCCTACGCCGTAACCGAAGCCCTCCCCAAACCCGTAACCTAAGCCGTACCCTAAGCCTAACCCTAAGCCTAACCCTAACCCTAGGCTACCCTTGACAGCTTCTGCCTCCAATACATTTCCTAAGCACTAGTGTTTTAAGGAACAGCTTAAAAAGAGAATCCTAATGTGATTTCTTTATAATGGGTGTGTTCCTTATCTTATCCTAGTGTCTAAACTCTTCTCCATGGCTGGACCCCCAAATAATATTCCTTTACGTGCTAAGGGGTATCTAGAGAGTGGGATAGGTTTAATAACTACCCTAACCCTAACGCGTACCCTAACCCTAACCCCTACCCTAACCCTAACGCGTACCCTAATCCTAACCCGTACCCTAAACCATGCCTTAACCCTAACACTAACCCTAACCCTAACCCATACCCTACGCCGTACCCTAAGCCTAACCCTAAGCCTAACCCTAACCCTAGGCTACCCTTGACTGCTTCTGCCTCCAATAGATTTCCTAAGCACTAGTGTTTTAAGGAACAGCTTAAAAAGAGAATCCTAATGTGATTTCTTTATAATGGGTGTGTTCCTTATCTAATCCTAGTGTCTAAACTCTTCTCCATGGCTGGACCCCCAAATAATATTCCTTTACGTGATAAGGGGTATCTAGAGAGTGGGATAGGTTTAATCAGTACCCTAACCCTAACGCGTACCCTAACCCTAACCCCTACTCTAACCCTAACACGTACCCTAATCCTAACCCGTACCCTAAACCGAGCCCTAACCCTAACACTAACCCTAACCCTAACCCTAACCCATACCCTACGCCGTACCCGAAGCCCTCCCCGAACCCGTACCCTAAGCCGTACCCTAACCCTAACCCTAAGCCTAACCCTAACCCTAAGCTACCCTTAACTGCTTCTGCCTCCAATGGATTTCCTAAGCACTAGTGTTTTAAGGAACAGCCTAAAAAGACAATCCTAAGGTGATTTTTTACAATGGGTGTGTTCCTTATCTTATCCTAGTGTCTAAACTCTTCTCCATGGCTGAATCCCCAAATAATATTCCTTTAAGGGCTAAGGGGTATCTAGAGAGTGGGATAGGTTGAATAACTACCCTAACCCTAACGCGTACCCTAACCCTAACCCCTACCCTAACCCTAACACGTACCCTAATCCTAACCCGTACCCTAAACCGAGCCCTAACCCTAACACTAACCCTAACCCTAAACCATACACTACGCCGTACCCGAAGCCCTCCCCGAACCCGTACCCCAAGCCGTACCCTAAGCCTAACCCTAAGACTAACGCTAACCCTAGGCTACCCTTGACTGCTTCTGCCTCCAATAGATTTCCTAAGCACTAGTGTTTTAAGGAACAGCTTAAAAAGAGAATCCTAATGTGATTTCTTTATAATGGGTGTGTTCCTTATCTAATCCTAGTGTCTAAACTCTTCTCCATGGCTGGACCCCCAAATAATATTCCTTTACGTGATAAGGGGTATCTAGAGAGTGGGATAGGTTTAATCAGTACCCTAACCCTAACGCGTACCCTAACCCTAACCCCTACTCTAACCCTAACACGTACCCTAATCCTAACCCGTACCCTAAACCGAGCCCTAACCCTAACACTAACCCTAACCCTAACCCTAACCCATACCCTACGCCGTACCCGAAGCCCTCCCCGAACCCGTACCCTAAGCCGTACCCTAACCCTAACCCTAAGCCTAACCCTAACCCTAAGCTACCCTTGACTGCTTCTGCCTCCAATGGATTTCCTAAGCACTAGTGTTTTAAGGAACAGCCTAAAAAGAGAATCGTAATGTGATTTTTTACAATGGGTGTGTTCCTTATCTTATCCTAGTGTCTAAACTCTTCTCCATGGCTGGACCCCCAAATAATATTCCTTTAAGTGCTAAGGGGTATCTAGAGAGTGGGATAGGTTGAATAACTACCTTAACCCTAACGCGTACCCTAACACTAACCCCTACCCTAACCCTAACACGTACCCTAATCCTAACCCGTACTCTAAACCGAGCCCTAACCCTAACACTAACCCTAACCCTAACCCTAACCCATACCCTACGCCGTACCCGAACCCCTCCCCGAACCCGTACACTAAGCCGTACCCTAACCCTAACCCTAAGCCTAACCCTAACCCTAGGCTACCCTTGACTGCTTCTGCCTCCAATAGATTTCCTAAACACTAGTGTTTTAAGGAACAGCTTAAAAAGAGAATCCTAATGTGATTTCTTTATGATGGGTGTGTTACCTATCTTATCCTGGTGTCTAAACTCTTCTCCATGGCTGGACCCCCAAATAATATTCCTTTACGTGCTAAGGGGTATCTAGAGAGTGGGATAGGTTTAATAACTACCCTAACCATAACGCGTACCCTAACCCTAACCCCTACCCTAACCCTAACACGTACCCGAATCCTAACCCGTACTCTAAACCGAGCCCTAACCCTAACACTAACCCTAACCCTAACACTAACCCATACGCTACGCCGTACCCGAACTCCTCTCCGAACCCGTACCCTAAGCCGTACCTTAACCCTAACCCTCACCCTAACCCTAACCCTAACGCGTACCCTAACCCTAACGCGTACCCTAACCCTAACCCCTACCCTAACCCTAACACGTACCCTAATCCTAACCCGTACCCTAAACTGAGCCCTAACCCTAACACTAACCCTAACTCTAACCCTAAACCATACAGTACGCCGTACACGAACCCCTCCCCGAACCCGTACCCTAAGCCGTACCCTAACCCTAACCCTCACCCTAACCCTAACCCTAGGCTACCCTTGACTGCTTCTGCCTCCAATAGATTTCTTAAGCACTAGTGTTTTAAGGAACAGCATAAAAAGATAACCCTAATGTGATTTCTTTATAATGGGTGTGTTCCTAATCTTATCCTAGTGTCTAAACACTTCTCCCTGGCTGGACCCCCAAATAATATTCCTTTACGTGCTAAGGGGTATCTAGAGAGTGGGTAAGTTTAATAACTACCCTAACCCTAACGCGTACCCTAACACTAACCCCAACCCTAAACGTAACACGTACCCTAATCCTTACCCGTACCCTAAATCGAGCCCCAACCCTAACACTAACCCTAACCCTAACCCATACCCTACGCCGTACACGAACCCCTCCCCGAACCCGTACCCTAACCCTAAGCCTAACCCTAACCCTCACCCTAACCCTAGGCTACCCTTGACTACTTCTGCCTCCAATGGATTTCCTAAGCACTAGTGTTTTAAGGAACAGCCTAAAAAGAGAATCTTAATGTGATTTTTTATAATGGGTGTGTTCCTTATCTTATCCTAGTGTCTAAACTCTTCTGCATGGCTGGACCCCCAAATAATATTCCTTTACGTGCTAAGGGGTATCTAGAGAGTGGGTAGGTTTAATAACTACGCTAACCCTAACGCGTACCCTAACACTAACCCCAACCCTAAACCTAACACGTACCCTAATCCTTACCCGTACCCTAAACCGAGCCCTAACCCTAACACTAACCCTAACCCTAACCCTAACATACCCTACGCCGTACACGAACCCCTGCACGAACTCGTACCCTAAGCCGTACCCTAACCCTAACCCTCACCCTAGGCCTAACCCTAAGCTACCCTTGACTGCTTCTGCCTCGAATAGATGTCCTAAGCACTAGTGTTTTAAGAAACAGCTTAAAAAGAGAATCCTAATGTGATTTCTTTATAATGGGTGTGTTCCTTATCTTATCCTAGTGTCTAAACTCTTCTCCATGGCTGAACCCCCAAATAATATTCCTTTACGTGCTAAGGGGTATCTACAGAGTGGGATAGGTTTAATAACTACCCTAACCCTAACGCGTACCCTAACCCTAACCCCTACCCTAACCCTAACACGTACCCTAATCCTAACCCGTACCCTAAACCGAGCCCTAACCCTAACACTAACTTAACCCTAACCCTAACCCATACCCTACGCCATACCCGAAGCCCTCCCCGAACCCGTACCCTAAGCCGTACCCTAAGCCTAACCCTAAGCCTAACCCTAAACCTAGGCTACCCTTGACTGCTTCTGCCTCCAATACATTTCCTGAGCACTAGTGTTTTAAGGAACAGCTTAAAAAGAGAATCCTAATGTGATTTCTTTATAATGTGTGTGTTCCTTATATTATCTTAGTGTCTAAACTCTTCTCCATGGCTGGACCCCCAAATAATATTACTTTACGGGCTAAGGGGTATCTAGAGAGTGGGATAGGTTTAATAACTACCCTAACCCTAACGCGTACCCTAACCCTAACCCCTACCCTAACCCTAACACGTACCCTAATCCTAACCCGTACCCTAAACCGAGCCCTAACCCTAACACTAACCTAACCCTAACCCTAACCCATACCCTACGCCGTACCCGAAGCCCTCCCCGAACCCGTACCCTAAGCCGTACCCTAAGCCTAACCCTAAGCCTAACGCTAACCCTAGGCTACCCTTGACTGCTTCTGCCTCCAATAGATTTCCTAAGCACTAGTGTTTTAAGGAACAGCTTAAAAAGAGAATCCTAATGTGATTTCTTTATAATGGGTGTGTTCCTTCTCTTATCCTAGTGTCTAAACTCTTCTCCATGGCTGGACCCCCAAATAATATTCCTTTAAGTGCTAAGGGGTATCTAGAGAGTGGGATAGGTTGAATAACTACCCTAACCCTAACGCGTACCCTAACACTAACCCCTACCCTAACCCTAACACGTACCCTAATCCTAACCCGTACTCTAAACCGAGCCCTAACCCTAACACTAACCGTAACCCTAACCCTAACCCATACCCTACGCCATACCCGAACCCCTCCCCGAACCCGTACACTAAGCCGTACCCTAACCCTAACCCTGAGCCTAACCCTAACCCTAGGCTACCCTTGACTGCTTCTGCCTCCAATAGATTTCCTAAGCACTAGTGTTTTAAGGAACAGCTTAAAAAGAGAATCCTAATGTGATTTCTTTATAATGGGTGTGTTACCTATCTTATCCTGGTGTCTAAACTCTTCTCCATGGCTGGACCCCCAAATAATATTCCTTTACGTGCTAAGGGGTATCTAGAGAGTGGGATAGGTTTAATAACTACCCTAACCATAACGCGTACCCTAACCCTAACCCCTACCCTAACCCTAACACGTACCCGAATCCTAACCCGTACTCTAAACCGAGCCCTAACCCTAACACTAACCCTAACCCTAACACTAACCCATACGCTACGCCGTACCCGAACCCCTCTCCGAACCCGTACCCTAAGCCGTACCTTAACCCTAACCCTCACCCTAACCCTAACCCTAACGCGTACCCTAACCCTAACGCGTACCCTAACCCTAACCCCTACCCTAACCCTAACACGTACCCTAATCCTAACCCGTACCCTAAACTGAGCCCTAACCCTAACACTAACCCTAACTCTAACCCTAAACCATACAGTACGCCGTACACGAACCCCTCCCCGAACCCGTACCCTAAGCCGTACCCTAACCCTAACCCTCACCCTAACCCTAACCCTAGGCTACCCTTGACTGCTTCTGCCTCCAATAGATTTCCTAAGCACTAGTGTTTTAAGGAACAGCATAAAAAGATAACCCTAATGTGATTTCTTTATAATGGGTGTGTTCCTAATCTTATCCTAGTGTCTAAACACTTCTCCCTGGCTGGACCCCCAAATAATATTCCTTTACGTGCTAAGGGGTATCTAGAGAGTGGGTAAGTTTAATAACTACCCTAACCCTAACGCGTACCCTAACACTAACCCCAACCCTAAACGTAACACGTACCCTAATCCTTACCCGTACCCTAAATCGAGCCCCAACCCTAACACTAACCCTAACCCTAACCCATACCCTACGCCGTACACGAACCCCTCCCCGAACCCGTACCCTAACCCTAAGCCTAACCCTAACCCTCACCCTAACCCTAGGCTACCCTTGACTACTTCTGCCTCCAATGGATTTCCTAAGCACTAGTGTTTTAAGGAACAGCCTAAAAAGAGAATCTTAATGTGATTTTTTATAATGGGTGTGTTCCTTATCTTATCCTAGTGTCTAAACTCTTCTCCATGGCTGGACCCCCAAATAATATTCCTTTACGTGCTAAGGGGTATCTAGAGAGTGGGTAGGTTTAATAACTACGCTAACCCTAACGCGTACCCTAACACTAACCCCAACCCTAAACCTAACACGTACCCTAATCCTTACCCGTACCCTAAACCGAGCCCTAACCCTAACACTAACCCTAACCCTAACCCTAACATACACTACGCCGTACACGAACCCCTGCACGAACTCGTACCCTAAGCCGTACCCTAACCCTAACCCTCACCCTAGGCCTAACCCTAAGCTACCCTTGACTGCTTCTGCCTCGAATAGATGTCCTAAGCACTAGTGTTTGAAGGAACAGCTTAAAAAGAGAATCCTAATGTGATTTATTTATAGTGGGTGTGTTCCTTATCTTATCCTAGTGTCTAAACTCTTCTCCATGGCTAGACCCCCAAATAATATTCCTTTATGTGCTAAGTGGTATCTAGAGAGTGGGATAGGTTTAATAACTACCCTAACCCTAACGCGTACCCTAACACTAACCCCTACCCTAACCCTAACACGTACCCTAATCCTAACCAATACCATAAACCGAGCCCTAACCCTAACACTAACCCTAACCCTAACCCTAAACATACCCTACGCCGTACACGAACCCCTCCACGAACTCGTACCCTAAGCCGTACCCTAAACCTAACCCTCACCCTAGCCCTAACCCTAAGCTACCCTTGACTGCTTCTGCCTCGAAAAATATCCTAAGCTATAGTGTTTTAAGGAACAGCTTAAAAAGAGAATCCTAATGTGATTTCTTTATAATGGGTGTGTTCCTTATCTTATCCTAGTGTCTAAACTCTTCTCCATGGCTGGACCCCCAAATAATATTCCTTTACGTGCTAAGGGGTATCTAGAGAGTGGGATAGGTTTAGTAACTACCCTAACCCTAACGCGTACCCTAACCCTAACCCCTACCCTAACCCTAACACGTACCCTAATCCTAACCCGTACTCTAAACCGAGCCCTAACCCTAACACTAACCCTAACCCTAACCCTAACCCATACCCTACGCCGTACCCGAACCCCTCCCCGAACCCGTACACTAAGCCGTACCCTAACCCTAACCCTAAGCCTAACCCTAACCCTAGGCTACCCTTGACTGCTTCTGCCTCCAATAGATTTCCTAAGCACTAGTGTTTTAAGGAACAGCTTAAAAAGAGAATCCTAATGTGATTTCTTTCTAATGGGTGTGTTACCTATCTTATCCTGGTGTCTAAACTCTTCTCCATGGCTAGACCCCCAAATAATATTCCTTTATGTGCTAAGTGGTATCTAGAGAGTGGGATAGGTTTAATCAGTACCCTAACCCTAACGCGTACCCTAACCCTAACCCGTACCCTAACCCTAAACCCTACCCTAACCCTAACATGTACCCTAATCCTAACCCATACCCTAAACCGAGCCCTAACCCTAACACTAACCCTAACCCTAACCCATACCCTAGGCCGTACACGAACCCCTCCTCGAACCCGTACCCTAAGCCGTATCCTAACCCTAACCCTCACCCTAACCCTAGGCTACCCTTGACTACTTCTGCCTCCAATGGATTTCCTAAGCACTAGTGTTTTAAGGAACAGCCTAAAAAGAGAATCTTAATGTGATTTTTTATAATGGGTGTGTTCCTTATCTTATCCTAGTGTCTAAACTCTTCTCCATGGCTGGACCCCCAAATAATATTCCTTTACGTGCTAAGGGGTATCTAGAGAGTGGGTAGGTTTAATAACTACGCTAACCCTAACGCGTACCCTAACACTAAACCCAACCCTAAACCTAACACGTACCCTAATCCTTACCCGTACCCTAAACCGAGCCCTAACCCTAACACTAACCCTAACCCTAACCCTAACATACCCTACGCCGTACACGAACCCCTGCACGAACTCGTACCCTAAGCCGTACCCTAACCCTAACCCTCACCCTAGGCCTAACCCTAAGCTACCCTTGACTGCTTCTGCCTCGAATAGATGTCCTAAGCACTAGTGTTTTAAGAAACAGCTTAAAAAGAGAATCCTAATGTGATTTCTTTATAATGGGTGTGTTCCTTATCTTATCCTAGTGTCTAAACTCTTCTCCATGGCTGAACCCCCAAATAATATTCCTTTACGTGCTAAGGGGTATCTACAGAGTGGGATAGGTTTAATAACTACCCTAACCCTAACGCGTACCCTAACCCTAACCCCTACCCTAACCCTAACACGTACCCTAATCCTAACCCGTACCCTACACCGAGCCTTAACCCTAACACTAACCCTAACCCTAACCCTAACCCATACACTACGCCGTACCCTAAGCCTAACCCTAAGCCTAACCCTAACCCTAGGCTACCCTTGACTGCTTCTGCCTCCAATAGATTTCCTAAGCACTAGTGTTTTAAGGAACAGCTTAAAAGGAGAATCCTAATGTGATTTCTTTATAATGTGTGTGTTCCTTATATTATCTTAGTGTCTAAACTCTTCTCCATGGCTGGACCCCCAAATAATATTCCTTTACGTGCTAAGGGGTATCTAGAGAGTGGGATAGGTTTGATAACTCCCCTAAACCTAACGTGTACCCTAACCCTAACCCCTACCCTAACCCTAACACGTACCCTAATCTTAACCCGTATCCTAAACCGAGCCCTAACCATAACACTAACCCTAAACCTAACCCTAACCCATACCCTACGCCGTAACCGAAGCCCTCCCCAAACCCGTAACCTAAGCCGTACCCTAAGCCTAACCCTAAGCCTAACCCTAACCCTAGGCTACCCTTGACAGCTTCTGCCTCCAATACATTTCCTAAGCACTAGTGTTTTAAGGAACAGCTTAAAAAGAGAATCCTAATGTGATTTCTTTATAATGGGTGTGTTCCTTATCTTATCCTAGTGTCTAAACTCTTCTCCATGGCTGGACCCCCAAATAATATTCCTTTACGTGCTAAGGGGTATCTAGAGAGTGGGATAGGTTTAATAACTACCCTAACCCTAACGCGTACCCTAACCCTAACCCCTACCCTAACCCTAACGCGTACCCTAATCCTAACCCGTACCCTAAACCATGCCTTAACCCTAACACTAACCCTAACCCTAACCCATACCCTACGCCGTACCCTAAGCCTAACCCTAAGCCTAACCCTAACCCTAGGCTACCCTTGACTGCTTCTGCCTCCAATAGATTTCCTAAGCACTAGTGTTTTAAGGAACAGCTTAAAAAGAGAATCCTAATGTGATTTCTTTATAATGGGTGTGTTCCTTATCTAATCCTAGTGTCTAAACTCTTCTCCATGGCTGGACCCCCAAATAATATTCCTTTACGTGATAAGGGGTATCTAGAGAGTGGGATAGGTTTAATCAGTACCCTAACCCTAACGCGTACCCTAACCCTAACCCCTACTCTAACCCTAACACGTACCCTAATCCTAACCCGTACCCTAAACCGAGCCCTAACCCTAACACTAACCCTAACCCTAACCCTAACCCATACCCTACGCCGTACCCGAAGCCCTCCCCGAACCCGTACCCTAAGCCGTACCCTAACCCTAACCCTAAGCCTAACCCTAACCCTAAGCTACCCTTAACTGCTTCTGCCTCCAATGGATTTCCTAAGCACTAGTGTTTTAAGGAACAGCCTAAAAAGACAATCCTAAGGTGATTTTTTACAATGGGTGTGTTCCTTATCTTATCCTAGTGTCTAAACTCTTCTCCATGGCTGAATCCCCAAATAATATTCCTTTAAGGGCTAAGGGGTATCTAGAGAGTGGGATAGGTTGAATAACTACCCTAACCCTAACGCGTACCCTAACCCTAACCCCTACCCTAACCCTAACACGTACCCTAATCCTAACCCGTACCCTAAACCGAGCCCTAACCCTAACACTAACCCTAACCCTAAACCATACACTACGCCGTACCCGAAGCCCTCCCCGAACCCGTACCCCAAGCCGTACCCTAAGCCTAACCCTAAGACTAACGCTAACCCTAGGCTACCCTTGACTGCTTCTGCCTCCAATAGATTTCCTAAGCACTAGTGTTTTAAGGAACAGCTTAAAAAGAGAATCCTAATGTGATTTCTTTATAATGGGTGTGTTCCTTATCTAATCCTAGTGTCTAAACTCTTCTCCATGGCTGGACCCCCAAATAATATTCCTTTACGTGATAAGGGGTATCTAGAGAGTGGGATAGGTTTAATCAGTACCCTAACCCTAACGCGTACCCTAACCCTAACCCCTACTCTAACCCTAACACGTACCCTAATCCTAACCCGTACCCTAAACCGAGCCCTAACCCTAACACTAACCCTAACCCTAACCCTAACCCATACCCTACGCCGTACCCGAAGCCCTCCCCGAACCCGTACCCTAAGCCGTACCCTAACCCTAACCCTAAGCCTAACCCTAACCCTAAGCTACCCTTGACTGCTTCTGCCTCCAATGGATTTCCTAAGCACTAGTGTTTTAAGGAACAGCCTAAAAAGAGAATCGTAATGTGATTTTTTACAATGGGTGTGTTCCTTATCTTATCCTAGTGTCTAAACTCTTCTCCATGGCTGGACCCCCAAATAATATTCCTTTAAGTGCTAAGGGGTATCTAGAGAGTGGGATAGGTTGAATAACTACCTTAACCCTAACGCGTACCCTAACACTAACCCCTACCCTAACCCTAACACGTACCCTAATCCTAACCCGTACTCTAAACCGAGCCCTAACCCTAACACTAACCCTAACCCTAACCCTAACCCATACCCTACGCCGTACCCGAACCCCTCCCCGAACCCGTACACTAAGCCGTACCCTAACCCTAACCCTAAGCCTAACCCTAACCCTAGGCTACCCTTGACTGCTTCTGCCTCCAATAGATTTCCTAAACACTAGTGTTTTAAGGAACAGCTTAAAAAGAGAATCCTAATGTGATTTCTTTATGATGGGTGTGTTACCTATCTTATCCTGGTGTCTAAACTCTTCTCCATGGCTGGACCCCCAAATAATATTCCTTTACGTGCTAAGGGGTATCTAGAGAGTGGGATAGGTTTAATAACTACCCTAACCATAACGCGTACCCTAACCCTAACCCTAACCCTAACCCTAACCCTAACCCTAACCCTAACCCTAACCCTAACCCTAACCCTAAACCCTAACCCTAACCCTAACCCTAACCCTAACCCTAACCCTAACCCTAACCCTAACCCTAACCCTAACCCTAACCAACCCTAACCCTAACCCTAACCCTAACCCTAACCCTAACCCTAACCCTAACCCTAACCCTAACCCTAACCCTAAACCCTAACCCTAACCCTAACCCTAACCCTAACCCTAACCCTAACCCTAACCCTAATTGTCTAACCCTAACCCTAACCCTAACCCTAACCCTAACCCTAACCCTAACCCTAACCCTAACCCTAACCTAACCCTAACCCTAACCCTAACCCTAACCCTAACCCTAACCCTAACCCTAACCCTAACCCTAACCCTAACCCTAAACCCTAAACCCTAACCCTAACCCTAACCCTAACCCTAACCCTAACCCTAACCCTAACCCTAACACGTACCCTAACACGTACCCTAACACGTACCCTAACACGTACCCTAACACGTACCCTAACCCTAACACGTACCCTAACACGTACCCTAACACGTACCCTAACACGTACCCTAACCCTAACCCTAACCCTAACCCTAACCCTAACACGTACCCTAACACGTACCCTAACACGTACCCTAACACGTACCCTAACACGTACCCTAACACGTACCCTAACACGTACCCTAACCCTAACCCTAACCCTAACCCTAACCCTAACACGTACCCTAACCCTAACACGTACCCTAACCCTAACCCTAACACGTACCCTAATCCTAACCAATACCATAAACCGAGCCCTAACCCTAACACTAACCCTAACCCTAACCCTAAACATACCCTACGCCGTACACGAACCCCTCCACGAACTCGTACCCTAAGCCGTACCCTAAACCTAACCCTCACCCTAGCCCTAACCCTAAGCTACCCTTGACTGCTTCTGCCTCGAAAAATATCCTAAGCTATAGTGTTTTAAGGAACAGCTTAAAAAGAGAATCCTAATGTGATTTCTTTATAATGGGTGTGTTCCTTATCTTATCCTAGTGTCTAAACTCTTCTCCATGGCTGGACCCCCAAATAATATTCCTTTACGTGCTAAGGGGTATCTAGAGAGTGGGATAGGTTTAGTAACTACCCTAACCCTAACGCGTACCCT
The DNA here is from genome assembly GCF_965194825.1 of Balaenoptera physalus. NCBI lineage: Eukaryota > Metazoa > Chordata > Mammalia > Artiodactyla > Balaenopteridae > Balaenoptera > Balaenoptera physalus. Next base: position 12,897 of record NW_028124097.1, on the reverse strand, counting down.
AACCCTAACCCCTACCCTAACCCTAACACGTACCCTAATCCTAACCCGTACTCTAAACCGAGCCCTAACCCTAACACTAACCCTAACCCTAACCCTAACCCATACCCTACGCCGTACCCGAACCCCTCCCCGAACCCGTACACTAAGCCGTACCCTAACCCTAACCCTAAGCCTAACCCTAACCCTAGGCTACCCTTGACTGCTTCTGCCTCCAATAGATTTCCTAAGCACTAGTGTTTTAAGGAACAGCTTAAAAAGAGAATCCTAATGTGATTTCTTTCTAATGGGTGTGTTACCTATCTTATCCTGGTGTCTAAACTCTTCTCCATGGCTAGACCCCCAAATAATATTCCTTTATGTGCTAAGTGGTATCTAGAGAGTGGGATAGGTTTAATCAGTACCCTAACCCTAACGCGTACCCTAACCCTAACCCGTACCCTAACCCTAAACCCTACCCTAACCCTAACATGTACCCTAATCCTAACCCATACCCTAAACCGAGCCCTAACCCTAACACTAACCCTAACCCTAACCCATACCCTAGGCCGTACACGAACCCCTCCTCGAACCCGTACCCTAAGCCGTATCCTAACCCTAACCCTCACCCTAACCCTAGGCTACCCTTGACTACTTCTGCCTCCAATGGATTTCCTAAGCACTAGTGTTTTAAGGAACAGCCTAAAAAGAGAATCTTAATGTGATTTTTTATAATGGGTGTGTTCCTTATCTTATCCTAGTGTCTAAACTCTTCTCCATGGCTGGACCCCCAAATAATATTCCTTTACGTGCTAAGGGGTATCTAGAGAGTGGGTAGGTTTAATAACTACGCTAACCCTAACGCGTACCCTAACACTAAACCCAACCCTAAACCTAACACGTACCCTAATCCTTACCCGTACCCTAAACCGAGCCCTAACCCTAACACTAACCCTAACCCTAACCCTAACATACCCTACGCCGTACACGAACCCCTGCACGAACTCGTACCCTAAGCCGTACCCTAACCCTAACCCTCACCCTAGGCCTAACCCTAAGCTACCCTTGACTGCTTCTGCCTCGAATAGATGTCCTAAGCACTAGTGTTTTAAGAAACAGCTTAAAAAGAGAATCCTAATGTGATTTCTTTATAATGGGTGTGTTCCTTATCTTATCCTAGTGTCTAAACTCTTCTCCATGGCTGAACCCCCAAATAATATTCCTTTACGTGCTAAGGGGTATCTACAGAGTGGGATAGGTTTAATAACTACCCTAACCCTAACGCGTACCCTAACCCTAACCCCTACCCTAACCCTAACACGTACCCTAATCCTAACCCGTACCCTACACCGAGCCTTAACCCTAACACTAACCCTAACCCTAACCCTAACCCATACACTACGCCGTACCCTAAGCCTAACCCTAAGCCTAACCCTAACCCTAGGCTACCCTTGACTGCTTCTGCCTCCAATAGATTTCCTAAGCACTAGTGTTTTAAGGAACAGCTTAAAAGGAGAATCCTAATGTGATTTCTTTATAATGTGTGTGTTCCTTATATTATCTTAGTGTCTAAACTCTTCTCCATGGCTGGACCCCCAAATAATATTCCTTTACGTGCTAAGGGGTATCTAGAGAGTGGGATAGGTTTGATAACTCCCCTAAACCTAACGTGTACCCTAACCCTAACCCCTACCCTAACCCTAACACGTACCCTAATCTTAACCCGTATCCTAAACCGAGCCCTAACCATAACACTAACCCTAACCCTAACCCTAACCCATACCCTACGCCGTAACCGAAGCCCTCCCCAAACCCGTAACCTAAGCCGTACCCTAAGCCTAACCCTAAGCCTAACCCTAACCCTAGGCTACCCTTGACAGCTTCTGCCTCCAATACATTTCCTAAGCACTAGTGTTTTAAGGAACAGCTTAAAAAGAGAATCCTAATGTGATTTCTTTATAATGGGTGTGTTCCTTATCTTATCCTAGTGTCTAAACTCTTCTCCATGGCTGGACCCCCAAATAATATTCCTTTACGTGCTAAGGGGTATCTAGAGAGTGGGATAGGTTTAATAACTACCCTAACCCTAACGCGTACCCTAACCCTAACCCCTACCCTAACCCTAACGCGTACCCTAATCCTAACCCGTACCCTAAACCATGCCTTAACCCTAACACTAACCCTAACCCTAACCCATACCCTACGCCGTACCCTAAGCCTAACCCTAAGCCTAACCCTAACCCTAGGCTACCCTTGACTGCTTCTGCCTCCAATAGATTTCCTAAGCACTAGTGTTTTAAGGAACAGCTTAAAAAGAGAATCCTAATGTGATTTCTTTATAATGGGTGTGTTCCTTATCTAATCCTAGTGTCTAAACTCTTCTCCATGGCTGGACCCCCAAATAATATTCCTTTACGTGATAAGGGGTATCTAGAGAGTGGGATAGGTTTAATCAGTACCCTAACCCTAACGCGTACCCTAACCCTAACCCCTACTCTAACCCTAACACGTACCCTAATCCTAACCCGTACCCTAAACCGAGCCCTAACCCTAACACTAACCCTAACCCTAACCCTAACCCATACCCTACGCCGTACCCGAAGCCCTCCCCGAACCCGTACCCTAAGCCGTACCCTAACCCTAACCCTAAGCCTAACCCTAACCCTAAGCTACCCTTAACTGCTTCTGCCTCCAATGGATTTCCTAAGCACTAGTGTTTTAAGGAACAGCCTAAAAAGACAATCCTAAGGTGATTTTTTACAATGGGTGTGTTCCTTATCTTATCCTAGTGTCTAAACTCTTCTCCATGGCTGAATCCCCAAATAATATTCCTTTAAGGGCTAAGGGGTATCTAGAGAGTGGGATAGGTTGAATAACTACCCTAACCCTAACGCGTACCCTAACCCTAACCCCTACCCTAACCCTAACACGTACCCTAATCCTAACCCGTACCCTAAACCGAGCCCTAACCCTAACACTAACCCTAACCCTAAACCATACACTACGCCGTACCCGAAGCCCTCCCCGAACCCGTACCCCAAGCCGTACCCTAAGCCTAACCCTAAGACTAACGCTAACCCTAGGCTACCCTTGACTGCTTCTGCCTCCAATAGATTTCCTAAGCACTAGTGTTTTAAGGAACAGCTTAAAAAGAGAATCCTAATGTGATTTCTTTATAATGGGTGTGTTCCTTATCTAATCCTAGTGTCTAAACTCTTCTCCATGGCTGGACCCCCAAATAATATTCCTTTACGTGATAAGGGGTATCTAGAGAGTGGGATAGGTTTAATCAGTACCCTAACCCTAACGCGTACCCTAACCCTAACCCCTACTCTAACCCTAACACGTACCCTAATCCTAACCCGTACCCTAAACCGAGCCCTAACCCTAACACTAACCCTAACCCTAACCCTAACCCATACCCTACGCCGTACCCGAAGCCCTCCCCGAACCCGTACCCTAAGCCGTACCCTAACCCTAACCCTAAGCCTAACCCTAACCCTAAGCTACCCTTGACTGCTTCTGCCTCCAATGGATTTCCTAAGCACTAGTGTTTTAAGGAACAGCCTAAAAAGAGAATCGTAATGTGATTTTTTACAATGGGTGTGTTCCTTATCTTATCCTAGTGTCTAAACTCTTCTCCATGGCTGGACCCCCAAATAATATTCCTTTAAGTGCTAAGGGGTATCTAGAGAGTGGGATAGGTTGAATAACTACCTTAACCCTAACGCGTACCCTAACACTAACCCCTACCCTAACCCTAACACGTACCCTAATCCTAACCCGTACTCTAAACCGAGCCCTAACCCTAACACTAACCCTAACCCTAACCCTAACCCATACCCTACGCCGTACCCGAACCCCTCCCCGAACCCGTACACTAAGCCGTACCCTAACCCTAACCCTAAGCCTAACCCTAACCCTAGGCTACCCTTGACTGCTTCTGCCTCCAATAGATTTCCTAAACACTAGTGTTTTAAGGAACAGCTTAAAAAGAGAATCCTAATGTGATTTCTTTATGATGGGTGTGTTACCTATCTTATCCTGGTGTCTAAACTCTTCTCCATGGCTGGACCCCCAAATAATATTCCTTTACGTGCTAAGGGGTATCTAGAGAGTGGGATAGGTTTAATAACTACCCTAACCATAACGCGTACCCTAACCCTAACCCCTACCCTAACCCTAACACGTACCCGAATCCTAACCCGTACTCTAAACCGAGCCCTAACCCTAACACTAACCCTAACCCTAACACTAACCCATACGCTACGCCGTACCCGAACTCCTCTCCGAACCCGTACCCTAAGCCGTACCTTAACCCTAACCCTCACCCTAACCCTAACCCTAACGCGTACCCTAACCCTAACGCGTACCCTAACCCTAACCCCTACCCTAACCCTAACACGTACCCTAATCCTAACCCGTACCCTAAACTGAGCCCTAACCCTAACACTAACCCTAACTCTAACCCTAAACCATACAGTACGCCGTACACGAACCCCTCCCCGAACCCGTACCCTAAGCCGTACCCTAACCCTAACCCTCACCCTAACCCTAACCCTAGGCTACCCTTGACTGCTTCTGCCTCCAATAGATTTCTTAAGCACTAGTGTTTTAAGGAACAGCATAAAAAGATAACCCTAATGTGATTTCTTTATAATGGGTGTGTTCCTAATCTTATCCTAGTGTCTAAACACTTCTCCCTGGCTGGACCCCCAAATAATATTCCTTTACGTGCTAAGGGGTATCTAGAGAGTGGGTAAGTTTAATAACTACCCTAACCCTAACGCGTACCCTAACACTAACCCCAACCCTAAACGTAACACGTACCCTAATCCTTACCCGTACCCTAAATCGAGCCCCAACCCTAACACTAACCCTAACCCTAACCCATACCCTACGCCGTACACGAACCCCTCCCCGAACCCGTACCCTAACCCTAAGCCTAACCCTAACCCTCACCCTAACCCTAGGCTACCCTTGACTACTTCTGCCTCCAATGGATTTCCTAAGCACTAGTGTTTTAAGGAACAGCCTAAAAAGAGAATCTTAATGTGATTTTTTATAATGGGTGTGTTCCTTATCTTATCCTAGTGTCTAAACTCTTCTGCATGGCTGGACCCCCAAATAATATTCCTTTACGTGCTAAGGGGTATCTAGAGAGTGGGTAGGTTTAATAACTACGCTAACCCTAACGCGTACCCTAACACTAACCCCAACCCTAAACCTAACACGTACCCTAATCCTTACCCGTACCCTAAACCGAGCCCTAACCCTAACACTAACCCTAACCCTAACCCTAACATACCCTACGCCGTACACGAACCCCTGCACGAACTCGTACCCTAAGCCGTACCCTAACCCTAACCCTCACCCTAGGCCTAACCCTAAGCTACCCTTGACTGCTTCTGCCTCGAATAGATGTCCTAAGCACTAGTGTTTTAAGAAACAGCTTAAAAAGAGAATCCTAATGTGATTTCTTTATAATGGGTGTGTTCCTTATCTTATCCTAGTGTCTAAACTCTTCTCCATGGCTGAACCCCCAAATAATATTCCTTTACGTGCTAAGGGGTATCTACAGAGTGGGATAGGTTTAATAACTACCCTAACCCTAACGCGTACCCTAACCCTAACCCCTACCCTAACCCTAACACGTACCCTAATCCTAACCCGTACCCTAAACCGAGCCCTAACCCTAACACTAACTTAACCCTAACCCTAACCCATACCCTACGCCATACCCGAAGCCCTCCCCGAACCCGTACCCTAAGCCGTACCCTAAGCCTAACCCTAAGCCTAACCCTAAACCTAGGCTACCCTTGACTGCTTCTGCCTCCAATACATTTCCTGAGCACTAGTGTTTTAAGGAACAGCTTAAAAAGAGAATCCTAATGTGATTTCTTTATAATGTGTGTGTTCCTTATATTATCTTAGTGTCTAAACTCTTCTCCATGGCTGGACCCCCAAATAATATTACTTTACGGGCTAAGGGGTATCTAGAGAGTGGGATAGGTTTAATAACTACCCTAACCCTAACGCGTACCCTAACCCTAACCCCTACCCTAACCCTAACACGTACCCTAATCCTAACCCGTACCCTAAACCGAGCCCTAACCCTAACACTAACCTAACCCTAACCCTAACCCATACCCTACGCCGTACCCGAAGCCCTCCCCGAACCCGTACCCTAAGCCGTACCCTAAGCCTAACCCTAAGCCTAACGCTAACCCTAGGCTACCCTTGACTGCTTCTGCCTCCAATAGATTTCCTAAGCACTAGTGTTTTAAGGAACAGCTTAAAAAGAGAATCCTAATGTGATTTCTTTATAATGGGTGTGTTCCTTCTCTTATCCTAGTGTCTAAACTCTTCTCCATGGCTGGACCCCCAAATAATATTCCTTTAAGTGCTAAGGGGTATCTAGAGAGTGGGATAGGTTGAATAACTACCCTAACCCTAACGCGTACCCTAACACTAACCCCTACCCTAACCCTAACACGTACCCTAATCCTAACCCGTACTCTAAACCGAGCCCTAACCCTAACACTAACCGTAACCCTAACCCTAACCCATACCCTACGCCATACCCGAACCCCTCCCCGAACCCGTACACTAAGCCGTACCCTAACCCTAACCCTGAGCCTAACCCTAACCCTAGGCTACCCTTGACTGCTTCTGCCTCCAATAGATTTCCTAAGCACTAGTGTTTTAAGGAACAGCTTAAAAAGAGAATCCTAATGTGATTTCTTTATAATGGGTGTGTTACCTATCTTATCCTGGTGTCTAAACTCTTCTCCATGGCTGGACCCCCAAATAATATTCCTTTACGTGCTAAGGGGTATCTAGAGAGTGGGATAGGTTTAATAACTACCCTAACCATAACGCGTACCCTAACCCTAACCCCTACCCTAACCCTAACACGTACCCGAATCCTAACCCGTACTCTAAACCGAGCCCTAACCCTAACACTAACCCTAACCCTAACACTAACCCATACGCTACGCCGTACCCGAACCCCTCTCCGAACCCGTACCCTAAGCCGTACCTTAACCCTAACCCTCACCCTAACCCTAACCCTAACGCGTACCCTAACCCTAACGCGTACCCTAACCCTAACCCCTACCCTAACCCTAACACGTACCCTAATCCTAACCCGTACCCTAAACTGAGCCCTAACCCTAACACTAACCCTAACTCTAACCCTAAACCATACAGTACGCCGTACACGAACCCCTCCCCGAACCCGTACCCTAAGCCGTACCCTAACCCTAACCCTCACCCTAACCCTAACCCTAGGCTACCCTTGACTGCTTCTGCCTCCAATAGATTTCCTAAGCACTAGTGTTTTAAGGAACAGCATAAAAAGATAACCCTAATGTGATTTCTTTATAATGGGTGTGTTCCTAATCTTATCCTAGTGTCTAAACACTTCTCCCTGGCTGGACCCCCAAATAATATTCCTTTACGTGCTAAGGGGTATCTAGAGAGTGGGTAAGTTTAATAACTACCCTAACCCTAACGCGTACCCTAACACTAACCCCAACCCTAAACGTAACACGTACCCTAATCCTTACCCGTACCCTAAATCGAGCCCCAACCCTAACACTAACCCTAACCCTAACCCATACCCTACGCCGTACACGAACCCCTCCCCGAACCCGTACCCTAACCCTAAGCCTAACCCTAACCCTCACCCTAACCCTAGGCTACCCTTGACTACTTCTGCCTCCAATGGATTTCCTAAGCACTAGTGTTTTAAGGAACAGCCTAAAAAGAGAATCTTAATGTGATTTTTTATAATGGGTGTGTTCCTTATCTTATCCTAGTGTCTAAACTCTTCTCCATGGCTGGACCCCCAAATAATATTCCTTTACGTGCTAAGGGGTATCTAGAGAGTGGGTAGGTTTAATAACTACGCTAACCCTAACGCGTACCCTAACACTAACCCCAACCCTAAACCTAACACGTACCCTAATCCTTACCCGTACCCTAAACCGAGCCCTAACCCTAACACTAACCCTAACCCTAACCCTAACATACACTACGCCGTACACGAACCCCTGCACGAACTCGTACCCTAAGCCGTACCCTAACCCTAACCCTCACCCTAGGCCTAACCCTAAGCTACCCTTGACTGCTTCTGCCTCGAATAGATGTCCTAAGCACTAGTGTTTGAAGGAACAGCTTAAAAAGAGAATCCTAATGTGATTTATTTATAGTGGGTGTGTTCCTTATCTTATCCTAGTGTCTAAACTCTTCTCCATGGCTAGACCCCCAAATAATATTCCTTTATGTGCTAAGTGGTATCTAGAGAGTGGGATAGGTTTAATAACTACCCTAACCCTAACGCGTACCCTAACACTAACCCCTACCCTAACCCTAACACGTACCCTAATCCTAACCAATACCATAAACCGAGCCCTAACCCTAACACTAACCCTAACCCTAACCCTAAACATACCCTACGCCGTACACGAACCCCTCCACGAACTCGTACCCTAAGCCGTACCCTAAACCTAACCCTCACCCTAGCCCTAACCCTAAGCTACCCTTGACTGCTTCTGCCTCGAAAAATATCCTAAGCTATAGTGTTTTAAGGAACAGCTTAAAAAGAGAATCCTAATGTGATTTCTTTATAATGGGTGTGTTCCTTATCTTATCCTAGTGTCTAAACTCTTCTCCATGGCTGGACCCCCAAATAATATTCCTTTACGTGCTAAGGGGTATCTAGAGAGTGGGATAGGTTTAGTAACTACCCTAACCCTAACGCGTACCCTAACCCTAACCCCTACCCTAACCCTAACACGTACCCTAATCCTAACCCGTACTCTAAACCGAGCCCTAACCCTAACACTAACCCTAACCCTAACCCTAACCCATACCCTACGCCGTACCCGAACCCCTCCCCGAACCCGTACACTAAGCCGTACCCTAACCCTAACCCTAAGCCTAACCCTAACCCTAGGCTACCCTTGACTGCTTCTGCCTCCAATAGATTTCCTAAGCACTAGTGTTTTAAGGAACAGCTTAAAAAGAGAATCCTAATGTGATTTCTTTCTAATGGGTGTGTTACCTATCTTATCCTGGTGTCTAAACTCTTCTCCATGGCTAGACCCCCAAATAATATTCCTTTATGTGCTAAGTGGTATCTAGAGAGTGGGATAGGTTTAATCAGTACCCTAACCCTAACGCGTACCCTAACCCTAACCCGTACCCTAACCCTAAACCCTACCCTAACCCTAACATGTACCCTAATCCTAACCCATACCCTAAACCGAGCCCTAACCCTAACACTAACCCTAACCCTAACCCATACCCTAGGCCGTACACGAACCCCTCCTCGAACCCGTACCCTAAGCCGTATCCTAACCCTAACCCTCACCCTAACCCTAGGCTACCCTTGACTACTTCTGCCTCCAATGGATTTCCTAAGCACTAGTGTTTTAAGGAACAGCCTAAAAAGAGAATCTTAATGTGATTTTTTATAATGGGTGTGTTCCTTATCTTATCCTAGTGTCTAAACTCTTCTCCATGGCTGGACCCCCAAATAATATTCCTTTACGTGCTAAGGGGTATCTAGAGAGTGGGTAGGTTTAATAACTACGCTAACCCTAACGCGTACCCTAACACTAAACCCAACCCTAAACCTAACACGTACCCTAATCCTTACCCGTACCCTAAACCGAGCCCTAACCCTAACACTAACCCTAACCCTAACCCTAACATACCCTACGCCGTACACGAACCCCTGCACGAACTCGTACCCTAAGCCGTACCCTAACCCTAACCCTCACCCTAGGCCTAACCCTAAGCTACCCTTGACTGCTTCTGCCTCGAATAGATGTCCTAAGCACTAGTGTTTTAAGAAACAGCTTAAAAAGAGAATCCTAATGTGATTTCTTTATAATGGGTGTGTTCCTTATCTTATCCTAGTGTCTAAACTCTTCTCCATGGCTGAACCCCCAAATAATATTCCTTTACGTGCTAAGGGGTATCTACAGAGTGGGATAGGTTTAATAACTACCCTAACCCTAACGCGTACCCTAACCCTAACCCCTACCCTAACCCTAACACGTACCCTAATCCTAACCCGTACCCTACACCGAGCCTTAACCCTAACACTAACCCTAACCCTAACCCTAACCCATACACTACGCCGTACCCTAAGCCTAACCCTAAGCCTAACCCTAACCCTAGGCTACCCTTGACTGCTTCTGCCTCCAATAGATTTCCTAAGCACTAGTGTTTTAAGGAACAGCTTAAAAGGAGAATCCTAATGTGATTTCTTTATAATGTGTGTGTTCCTTATATTATCTTAGTGTCTAAACTCTTCTCCATGGCTGGACCCCCAAATAATATTCCTTTACGTGCTAAGGGGTATCTAGAGAGTGGGATAGGTTTGATAACTCCCCTAAACCTAACGTGTACCCTAACCCTAACCCCTACCCTAACCCTAACACGTACCCTAATCTTAACCCGTATCCTAAACCGAGCCCTAACCATAACACTAACCCTAACCCTAACCCTAACCCATACCCTACGCCGTAACCGAAGCCCTCCCCAAACCCGTAACCTAAGCCGTACCCTAAGCCTAACCCTAAGCCTAACCCTAACCCTAGGCTACCCTTGACAGCTTCTGCCTCCAATACATTTCCTAAGCACTAGTGTTTTAAGGAACAGCTTAAAAAGAGAATCCTAATGTGATTTCTTTATAATGGGTGTGTTCCTTATCTTATCCTAGTGTCTAAACTCTTCTCCATGGCTGGACCCCCAAATAATATTCCTTTACGTGCTAAGGGGTATCTAGAGAGTGGGATAGGTTTAATAACTACCCTAACCCTAACGCGTACCCTAACCCTAACCCCTACCCTAACCCTAACGCGTACCCTAATCCTAACCCGTACCCTAAACCATGCCTTAACCCTAACACTAACCCTAACCCTAACCCATACCCTACGCCGTACCCTAAGCCTAACCCTAAGCCTAACCCTAACCCTAGGCTACCCTTGACTGCTTCTGCCTCCAATAGATTTCCTAAGCACTAGTGTTTTAAGGAACAGCTTAAAAAGAGAATCCTAATGTGATTTCTTTATAATGGGTGTGTTCCTTATCTAATCCTAGTGTCTAAACTCTTCTCCATGGCTGGACCCCCAAATAATATTCCTTTACGTGATAAGGGGTATCTAGAGAGTGGGATAGGTTTAATCAGTACCCTAACCCTAACGCGTACCCTAACCCTAACCCCTACTCTAACCCTAACACGTACCCTAATCCTAACCCGTACCCTAAACCGAGCCCTAACCCTAACACTAACCCTAACCCTAACCCTAACCCATACCCTACGCCGTACCCGAAGCCCTCCCCGAACCCGTACCCTAAGCCGTACCCTAACCCTAACCCTAAGCCTAACCCTAACCCTAAGCTACCCTTAACTGCTTCTGCCTCCAATGGATTTCCTAAGCACTAGTGTTTTAAGGAACAGCCTAAAAAGACAATCCTAAGGTGATTTTTTACAATGGGTGTGTTCCTTATCTTATCCTAGTGTCTAAACTCTTCTCCATGGCTGAATCCCCAAATAATATTCCTTTAAGGGCTAAGGGGTATCTAGAGAGTGGGATAGGTTGAATAACTACCCTAACCCTAACGCGTACCCTAACCCTAACCCCTACCCTAACCCTAACACGTACCCTAATCCTAACCCGTACCCTAAACCGAGCCCTAACCCTAACACTAACCCTAACCCTAAACCATACACTACGCCGTACCCGAAGCCCTCCCCGAACCCGTACCCCAAGCCGTACCCTAAGCCTAACCCTAAGACTAACGCTAACCCTAGGCTACCCTTGACTGCTTCTGCCTCCAATAGATTTCCTAAGCACTAGTGTTTTAAGGAACAGCTTAAAAAGAGAATCCTAATGTGATTTCTTTATAATGGGTGTGTTCCTTATCTAATCCTAGTGTCTAAACTCTTCTCCATGGCTGGACCCCCAAATAATATTCCTTTACGTGATAAGGGGTATCTAGAGAGTGGGATAGGTTTAATCAGTACCCTAACCCTAACGCGTACCCTAACCCTAACCCCTACTCTAACCCTAACACGTACCCTAATCCTAACCCGTACCCTAAACCGAGCCCTAACCCTAACACTAACCCTAACCCTAACCCTAACCCATACCCTACGCCGTACCCGAAGCCCTCCCCGAACCCGTACCCTAAGCCGTACCCTAACCCTAACCCTAAGCCTAACCCTAACCCTAAGCTACCCTTGACTGCTTCTGCCTCCAATGGATTTCCTAAGCACTAGTGTTTTAAGGAACAGCCTAAAAAGAGAATCGTAATGTGATTTTTTACAATGGGTGTGTTCCTTATCTTATCCTAGTGTCTAAACTCTTCTCCATGGCTGGACCCCCAAATAATATTCCTTTAAGTGCTAAGGGGTATCTAGAGAGTGGGATAGGTTGAATAACTACCTTAACCCTAACGCGTACCCTAACACTAACCCCTACCCTAACCCTAACACGTACCCTAATCCTAACCCGTACTCTAAACCGAGCCCTAACCCTAACACTAACCCTAACCCTAACCCTAACCCATACCCTACGCCGTACCCGAACCCCTCCCCGAACCCGTACACTAAGCCGTACCCTAACCCTAACCCTAAGCCTAACCCTAACCCTAGGCTACCCTTGACTGCTTCTGCCTCCAATAGATTTCCTAAACACTAGTGTTTTAAGGAACAGCTTAAAAAGAGAATCCTAATGTGATTTCTTTATGATGGGTGTGTTACCTATCTTATCCTGGTGTCTAAACTCTTCTCCATGGCTGGACCCCCAAATAATATTCCTTTACGTGCTAAGGGGTATCTAGAGAGTGGGATAGGTTTAATAACTACCCTAACCATAACGCGTACCCTAACCCTAACCC